>NW_016107694.1:34419-35563 GCF_001604975.1 Cebus imitator | reverse complement strand
AAAAAAAAAAAAAGAAAAAAAAAAGATTGCAAAGTGAATGTGCTGTTGTTTAGGGCTAGTTTCGGTGGCTCACTCCTATAATCCCCGCACTTTGGGAGGCCAAGGCAGGTGGATCACGAGGTCAGGAGTTCCTGACCAGCCTGGCCAATATGGTGAAACCCTGTCTTTACTAAAAATACAAAAATTAGCTGGGCTTGGTGACAGGCATCTGTAGTCTCATCTACTTGGGAGGCTGAGGGAGGAGAATCACTTGAACATGTGAGGTGGAGGTTGCAGTGAGCTGAGATTGTGCCACTACACTCCAGCCTGGGTGACAGAGTGAGACTCCATCTCAAATATACATATATATTTATATATAAAAATAGATATGTATATATTTATATATAAAAATATATTTGTATATATTTATATATAAATATATATGTATGTATTTATATATAAAATATATATGTATATATTTACATATAAAAATATATGTATATATTTATACATAAAATGTATATATACACTATTGTTTAAATTTAAAGTGTTTAGACATATATCATATTTTATTTTCCACATTAATTCACTTCTTCAATAACTAAGCATCTACGATTCCCTAACATATGAAATAAATACATACAGCTTCAAAAACATGGTACATGGCCAGGCACAGTGGCTTACACCTGTAATCCCAGCAAGTTGGGAGGCCACAGTGGAAGAATTACGTGAGCCCAAGAGTCTGAGACCAGCCTATGTGACATAGAGAGATCCTGTCTCTACAAAACTGAAGTGCAAGTTTTGCCCCGGATTTCGTTAGCACATAGTCAACAACTTCCCTATTTTAAAACTGCCCCGGTTTTTCTGCTAATAACTGCCTCTTTCTGCTTCTGTACCTCAGCTTATTGCTTACTAGCTAAAAACCTTAAGGAAAACTGCCACGTCGTCTAAAACCTGCTGTGTCATCTAAAGTTCTGAGTTACTTCTGCCCCTTCACCTATAAACACTGTATACTTTTCTTTTCTTTTTTCTTCTTTTTTTTTTTGAGATGGAGTTTCGCTCTTGTTACCCAGGCTGGAGTGCAATGGCGCGATCTTGGCTCACCGCAACCTCCGCCTCCTGGGTTCAGGCAATTCTCCTGCCTCAGCCTCCCGAGTAGCCTGGA
>NW_016107694.1:32579-33684 GCF_001604975.1 Cebus imitator | reverse complement strand
CTGGCCTAAAATTTTTATTTATTTATTTATTTGTTTTTGAGACAGAGTCTTGCTCTGTCACCAGACTGAAGTGCAGTTGCACAATCTCCACTCACTGCAACCTCCTGGGTTCAAGCGATTTCCCTGTATCAGCCTCCTGAGTAGCTAAGATTACGGGCGTGCACCACCACACCCAGCTAATTTTTATTTTGTATTTTAATAGATACCTGGTTTCACCATATTGGTCAGGATGGTCTCAATCTCTTGACCTCACCATCTGCCCGCCGCTGCCTCCCAAAGTGCTGGGATTACACGCGTGAGCCACACAGCACACAGCCAGATTATTTTCATAATCAGAGGAAGTATTACTTAAGTCTTTGTTAGTCTTTCAAACTCTTCTTGTGGAAATGCTACTAAATGGATAACCAAAACATGATTGTGACAGAAAAGGCCTTAAGTGCTACAATGAGCACATGGAGGTCACTCAGTGAGATAGAAACTCAGTTTCTGTGGAGAATAGACTGCAGTGACACAGAATAAACCTGGGAATGACTGAATTTCCTGTGAAGGATAAACCACAGGGGAGTGCACAGCACCCCTGTCACTTGGGGGTTGGGTCGGGGGACACCAGGAGACACAGCATGGACAAGAGGGGCAAGGCAGAGCTGGGGGAAAGCTCTGGAAAGGTCAGAGCCTGGGTTGATCCTATTCAGATTTCTGACTTCTTTCTGCTCATCCTCTATCAGAGCTGCGCACACTGTGACCTTTTCTCAGGCCCTAGGGCTTAAGTGACACATTGTTATTGAACCAGATACCAGGGTGCACAGGACAAGCACCTGTATTAAAAGGTGCTGTATCCTAGAACTACAGGGGACTCACAGTGGTTTCATTCCATCAAATAAATTATTTTTCGATGGTGTAAATACAGGATTTGATGAAGAGTCCTGAGTTCAAATAATAGAATTTGATAGGAAGACATAGATACAACAGTTTATTTAGATTTTGACATAGGGTCTCCCTCTGTTGCCCCGACTCCAGTGCAGTGGCATAATCATGGCTCACTGCAACCTCGACCTTCCAGGTTCAAGTGATCCTCCCACCTTAGCTTCCTGAGTAGCTGGGACTA
>NW_016107694.1:30524-31305 GCF_001604975.1 Cebus imitator | reverse complement strand
AATCACTTGAACCCAGGAAGAGGAGGTTGCAGTGAGCCGAGATTGTGCCACTGCACTCCAGCCTGGGCGACAGTGAGACCCTGTCTCCAAAAAATAAGTAAATAAATAAATAATACCAAGAGTTAAGAGCTTTTAAAAACATATATGCGAGGCTGGGCATGGTGGCTTATGGCTGTAATCCCAGCACTTTGGGAGGCTGAGGTGTGCGGATCACCTGAGGCCAGGAGTTTGAGACCAGCCTGGCCAACATGGTGAAACACCATCTCTACTAAAAATACAAAAATTATCCAGGCATGGTGGCGGGCACCTGTAATCTCAGCTACTCAGGAGGCTGAGGCAGGAAAATCACTTAAGCCCAGGATTCGGATGTTGCAGTGAGTCGAGATTGTGCCATTGAATTCCAGACTGTACAACAAGATCAAGACTCCATCTCGAAAACAACAACAAAAATAGGCTGGGCGCAATGGCTCATACCTATAATCCCAACACTTTGGGAGGCCTAGGTGGGCGGATCACAAGGTCAGGAGTTCGAGACCAGCCTGACCAACATAGTGAAAGCCAGTTTCTACTACAAATATATAAAAAATAGCTGGCATGGTGTCACGCAACTGGAATCCCAGATACTCAGGAGGTTGAGGCAGGAGAATTGCTTGAACCCGGGAGGCAGGTTGCAGTGAGCCAAGATTGTGCGACTGCACACCAGCCCAGGCAACAGAAGGTCAGGAGTTCGAGACCAGCCCGGCCAGCTTGGTGGCAGGCACCTGTAGTTCCAGGTACTCTG
>NW_016107694.1:25863-28024 GCF_001604975.1 Cebus imitator | reverse complement strand
AAACTCTGTCTCAAAAAAAAAAAAATTTCTTTTTTTCCTTAGAGACAAGATCTCACTATGTTGCCCAGGCTGGTCTTGAACCCCTGGCCTCCTCCTCCTCCCTTAGCCTCCCGAAGTACTGGGAGTGCAGGCAGTACTTAGAGCACTGGGAGTGCAGGCAGTACATGAGCCCCCATGTCCAGCCAAGAGAAACATTTTTAAAATGAAATTTATCTATTAATCACCAAGGGGTTAGAATTATTTTCATATATGGCTGAAAAATATGGTGTTTATTTTTTTAAAAAAACTAGTGTTTTGTTTTCTCTAGATATCTTTTTTTTTTTTTTGAGAAAGTCACGCTCTGTCGCCTGAGCTGGAGTGCAGTGACACAATCTCAACTCATTGCAACCTCTGTCTCCCAGGTTCAAGTGATTCTTCTGCCTCAGCCTCCCAAATAGCTGGGACTACAGGCACGTGACACCACGACGGACTAATATTTGCATTTTTAATAGAGACAGGGTTTCACCAAATTGGCCAGGCTGGTGTTGAAATCCTGACCTCGTGATCCACCTACCTCGGCCTCCCAAAGTGTTGGGATTACATGTGTGAGCTACCACACCCGGCCATCACTTACTATTATTATCAAGTATTATGTACTGTGCATAATTGTATGTACTGTCCTTTTTCTTTTTTAGACAAAATCTAACTCTGTGTCACACAGGCTGGAATGTAGTGGCGTGATCTCAGCTCACTGCAACCTCTGCCTCCGGGGTTCAGACGCCCGAATAGCTGGGACTACAGGCGTGTACCACCATGCCCAGCTAATTTTTGTATTTTTAGTAGAGGGGGGTTTCACCATGTTAGCCAGATGGTCTCAATCTCTTGACGTCATGAGCCACCTGCCTCAGTCTCCCACAGTGCTGGGATTACAGATGTGAGCCACCTGACCCAGCTGTCACTTCATTTTTTTGTTGTTTTGTATGTGTGTTTCATCCAATTCTTCATTCAAAACACCAAGAACATGGATGTCTCACACTCAACACCTTCCAGTGCAGTAACAATATCAAGGAACTGACACCACATTATCACACTGAGAAGCCAGACCCCTCACCGGTCATGATTGCCTAACAGACCACCTGCTTCCTCTTGAGCAACTCCTCTTCCTTAACACTTCTCTAATTCCTGTTTTCCTAGTAGTTACATTTCTTCCCTGCTATGTAAACTCCTGATTTTAGTTGGTCAGGGAGATGGATTTGAGACTGATTGCCCTTCTCCTCAGCTGCAGCACCTGATTAAGCCTTCTTCCCCGGCAATACTCAGTGATTACTCAGTGATTGGCTTTCCGTGCGGTGAGCAATGGTACCTAGATCAAACTCCTGGCATCTTGGTAATGATGCCAGCTAAAACTCTCTCTTTTTCAGACTAAAAGCTGTTCAGGCTTTGTTAGCTTCTTGAGCTGGACAGACTCTATCTTAGCTTCTTCATTTTAGTTATTTTCCCACCAATAAGTATGTAACTATAGTATGTATGCATGCACCCAGGCTGACACTGGGCACCTCCAGGAATGCATTTGCTGATAAGGGGCTGAGTTAAGTGGTACCAGCAGAGCCTGGGAATGCAGGTGCTGTCAAGCACCCAGAGCCCCCATTATCTATAAGTTGTATGTCTTTCATGACAGCTTTACCTCTCACACCTGGCACTGTTTTATTTCTCCTGTACTAGTTTATCTTTTAACTTTTTGCTTACTCTACTTTTGTGAAAAATTTGCTTCAGCTAGGTTCCTCCTCCCTTTTAAAACTAGGGTATAGGCTGGGCACGGTGGCTCACGCCTGTAATACCAGCACTTTGGGAGGCCGAGGTGGGCAGGTCATGAGGTCAAGAGATTGAGACCATCCTAACCAACATGGTGAAACCCCATCTCTACTAAAAAACACAAAAATTAGCTGGGCATGGTGGCACGTGCCTGTAGTCCCAGCTACTAGGGAGGCTGAGGCAGGAGAATTTCTTGAACCTAGGAGGCAGAGATTTCAGTGAGCCGAGATTGCACCACTGCACTCCATAAGACTCTGTCTCAGCTGGGCGTGGTGGCTCAAGCCTGTAATCCCAGCACTTTGGGAGGCCGAGGCGGGTGGATCACGAGGTCATGAGATTGAGACCATCCTGGTCAACGTGGTGAAACCCC
>NW_016107694.1:21390-24764 GCF_001604975.1 Cebus imitator | reverse complement strand
AAACCTGGGGGTGTCTCAGTAAGAGGATGTTAAAAAATGTTATTAAAGGATCTGGGTTTTTGTTATCTTCTTTGGGAGAAGTTTAATGAAGCATAGCTTTTTTCTGAGTTGGATAGGGTCAGGAAACTGGTAATTCTATGAATGTATATCCTCATAAATCTTACCACAGGGCAAGCAGACTACACCAAGTCTACAGCTGTAATTAGGCTGGGTGTGGTGGCCCATGCCTGTAATCCCAGCACTTCACGAGGCTGAAGTGGGAGAACTGCTTGAGCCCAGGAGCTTGAGACCAGCCTGGGCAATGCAGCAAGACCCTATCTCCAGAAAAAATATTTTTATTTATTTATTTATTTATTTTTGAGATGGAGTTTCGCTCTTGTTACCCAGGCTGGAGTGCAATGGCGCGATCTCTGCTCACCGCGACCTCCGCCTCCTGGGTTCAGGCAATTCTCCTGCCTCAGCCTCCTGAGTAGCTGGGATTACAGGCACGCGCCACCATGCGCAGCTAATTTTTTGTAGTTTTAGTGGAGACGGGGTTTCATCATGTTGACCAGGATGGTCTCGATCTCTTGACCTTGTGATCCACCCGTCTCGGCCTCCCAAAGTGCTGGGATTACAGGCTTGAGCCACCAAGCCCGGCCCAGGAATGTATTTCTTACAGGCCACGAAAGAGACCGAACTCCTTCCCTCAAGCTCTTTTACAAGAACACTGAGACACTGACAAGTGCTGAGCCCTCACCTCCTGAAGGCTACACCACTAATACATATTGAATTGTTTTGAGGGAGACCCATTCAAAGACCCTTTGACTTAAGAGAAGCTCCGGCTCTGTTGTCACCAAGCCGACTCCCCCTAGGCAGAGCGCCAAGAAGCGGCCCAGCTGATCCCAAGGCACACAAGTGCGCTCACCAGGCTGCGCGCAGGCAGGTCGGTGCACAGGGGCAGGACGGCTGCCCACGCGCGCTTGGTTCAGGGAGCCCAGGCTGCCCCCAGCCACGGCTACAAAAGTGAACCGAGTCTCCCTGTCGACCCAGTCGTCCCACCTGTCAGCGGTTGGTCGACTCGCGGTACAGCGCTGGCCACGCGAGCCCCTCCAGCGGCTATTCTCAGCGCAAGCACCAGCCCGCAGCGACAGAGCTAAGAGCTACTGCCCCCCACCCCCCAACCCCCGCCCCACTCCACAGAGCAGGTGAGTGCAGCTTCCGGGGCGCGGGGGGAGCCTTAGAGGAGAAAGGGTGCCTGGGTCCCAGGGTCCTGCCAACAGAACTGGCTATGCCCTCTCAGTACCCCTCATCCCTGGCTCTGCTGCTAATCTAGGAATAAACAAGAAAGGCCTTAGTCTTTGAAAAGAGAATTATTCTCAAATACAAAAAAAAGTTCAAAAGTTAAATATGACATGTTTGGCTCAAAAAAATTATACATGCTTTTAGTAGGGAAATCCAAAATTCACAAGGCTCTTGATTTAAAGTAATTTAAATATCTTTGGCTTGGGATTATGTGGTTACTATCCCTTCAGAAACATCGTGCCAATAAAACACGGTATGGCTGATGGGAAAGTGGTTTACTTCCCACTAGGTTGCAAGTGTCTTAGAAACACACTCCTGGACCACAGCTCCAAGCAACCACTTCATCTGCTGGTTTCCAAATTGTCCTGCCAGGAGCAGGTCAGGGGCTCCACAGAACTCCTCAGTAACCCCACAAAAGCCTCTCCCATCAGTGGCTCCACCAGAACATCCCTACTTTTGAATGCTTTTCCAGTGCAGGTTCCAGGTAAGATTTCCTTTCACAAGTGACTTCTATGCTAAGGAAAAATTAAACAGTCTAGAACGAGCCCAAGCCCCTCTCTGCAGCGGTTTTTATAAGAAGCAGAACCATTTTGTAGATTTCTAAGCTTGCTGGAAAATAAAACACTGCTATAAATGCATAGACCCTTCTCCGTTGTGAAAAGGAAACTCCTGCCAGAGGTGAAAGCAGCAGTAAGAATGGCATTGCACCGAGTAAGGGTGGCTAACTCCAGGCTTCCTCCCTGGAAATTTACATCAGGATTGCAGCATATCAGATGTAAATCCACCTGTGGGCTCCAGGGTGAAGCTGGAGGTTCAAGCACCAGGGAGCTGGAGTCAAAACCAACGGAATAACAACTAAGGAATAGGATGTTTTTTTGTTTGTTTGTTTTTGTTTTTGTTTTTGAGACAGAGTGTCACTCTGTCACTAGGCTGGGGTGCAGTGGAACAATCTCAGCTCACTGCAATGTCGGACGCCCGGGATCAAGTGATTCTCCTGTCTCAGCCTCCAGAGTAGCTGAGATTACACCACACCCAGCTAATTTTTGTATTTTTAGTAGAAGGGGGATTTCACCATGTTGGCCAGGATGGTCTCTATCTCCTGACCTCGTGATTTGCCTGCCTCGGCCTCCAAAAGTGCTGGGATTACAGGTGTGAGCCACTGTACCTGACCTAGGATGCTTTAAAATGTGACTTGTGGCTGGGCGTGGTGGCTCACGCCTGTAATCCCAACGTTTTGGGAGGCTGAGGTGGGCAGATCACCTGAAGTTAGGAGTTCGAGACCAGCCTGCCCAACATGGTGAAACCTTGTCTCTACTAAAAGTACAAAAATTAGCTGGGCATGGTGGCGAGTGTCTGCAATCCCAGATGCTCAGGAGGCTGAGGCAGGCAATATTTTTTACATATAAGAATTAGCTGGGCACGGTGGCAGGCACCTGTAATCCCAGCTACTAGGGAGGCTGAGGCAGGAGAATTACTTGAACCTAGGAGGTGGAGGTTTCAGTGAGCCGAGATCACACCACTGCACTCCAGCCTGGGGGATACAGCAAGACTGCCCCCCCCACCAAAAAAAAGACTTGTAAGTAAATAACGACACAAAGAAGACACAGGAGCAGTGTCAAAAGGCAGGTTAATTTTCTTCCCTTCATCCATGATTTAGATATTCTTTAAAATAGTTTAAATAAAATATATCCGAGTTGTTAATCACCACATTCATGATGAGGGGTGACTAATTTAATTGGTGAAATGGTTTTGTTGGTCCATAGAGTAGCAGTATCTATATGGACCAACAAAACCATTTCACCAATTAACAAAAGCCAGTGTGGCCCATTGTTCTCCGTGGAGAGCCTCCTTTAAGAAGTGGCATGCACCTGTACTCCTAGCTGCTTGGGAGACTTGAGGACCCCTCGAGCCCAGGAGTTCCAGGGTACAGTAAGCTATAATTTGCCACTGTGCTGCAAAAATCCTAGAGGACAAAAATCCTGTCTCTACTGAAAAAAAAAAAAAAAAAAATTAGCTGGGCATGGTGGTGTGCACCTGTATTCCCAGCTACTAGGGAGGCTGAGACAGGAGAATCACTTGAACCCCGGAAG
>NW_016107694.1:18802-20195 GCF_001604975.1 Cebus imitator | reverse complement strand
CCCAGCCGCCTGCCTTGACCTTGACATGCATGGTCTCCTTTCATTCTCACCACAGCCCAGGATATAGGAGGACACATTTCACAGCTGGGAAGAGAGACTTCAAGTTAGGTTGAGACTTTGCTTACAGTCCCAAAGCTAACGCAGCACTGGGGCTGGGCTTTAACGCTTCCTCTGACTCAGCTGCACACACCGTCCTTACTAAACGGATGGCAACCCTATGCTTGCTGTTGCATTTGCATTAACTCTCCGAACCCAAGCTTATAAATAGCTAAGCAACACGTTCTGTACTATACATTTGTTATTCCCAAAGACACAGCTTGATTCCAAATAAAATGACTAAGTTTATTTTTTCCTTACCTTCCAGCACATCTTGGACTTCAAGAGAGATAATGTCTTTCAAGCACTTATGTAAATTCTATGTTGTGGCAAGGCTCTGATCCTTTTCTTGCTGCTTCTTCAGCATCCTAAACTTGCACATAGTAACATTTTTTTTGTCCTCCAGCAGATATCATTGGTATTGCTAATCTATAGTGCCAGGCTGGCTTTAGTGATTTTAATCCACTCGTCTCCACATTCCCAGAAAGAGTATTCAACTTAGTATCTGTTCGGGTGGTGGGCGGTATTAGCCTTTGCTTCGTCTAAAAGTAAACGAGGAATTCAGTAGTTCCTCTGACCACTTTAATCACTTATAGACATATATAATGAAAATATATTCTTCTTACTTAAAAAAGATGACCGGAGGGAGATCCAAGATGGCTGATCACTAGCAGCTCGGGATTGTAGCTCCCAGTGAAAGCGCAGAGAATGAGAGGATGCCACACTTTCAGATGAATTTTTGTTGCTCACACACCAGGTGATTCCCAGCGGAGGAGCCCCATGGGTTGCCAGCGCGACTGTTGTGGCCAGCGAGGTGGTTTTGCCGCTGCCTTGGAGCGGTGGTTCTTGGTGCAGAGTCAGAAAAGCACCATCAATCTTAAAGCCACTGTTTTTGCCGGTGCAGTGGGTTGCTCAGATTTTAGCGCCGGGAATCAACAAGTTGGACGTCCACTCAGAAACCCAATTATAAAGACAGTAATTATAAAGACCACAGATGGATAAATTTATAACAAAGGGAAGAAAACAGCCTAAAAAGGCTGAGAATACCCAAAATCAGAAAGCCTCTCCCTCTACAGAGGATCACAGTTCCTCATCAGCAACAGAACAAGGCCTGATGGAGAACGAGTGTGTTCCATTAGCAGAAGTAGGCTTCAAAAGGTGGATTATAAGAAACTTCTGTGAATTAAAAGAACTTGTTCTAACCCAGTGCAAAGAAACTAAGAACTTTGAAAAAAGGTTTGACGAAATGTTAACAAGAATACACAATTTAGAGAGGAATATAAGTGAATTAATGGAG
>NW_016107694.1:15620-17792 GCF_001604975.1 Cebus imitator | reverse complement strand
AAAAATAAATAAATAAATAAAAAGAAGGAATTGCTTTAAAGCAACAAAGATCAAAAGACTCAAAGAAGGATATTACATAATGATAAAAGGATCAACGCAACAAGAAGAGCTAAAGATCCTAAATATATATGCACCCAATACAGGAATACCCAGATATATGACTTATAAACAGACTTAGACTCCCACACAATAATAGTGGGAGACTTCAACATCAATATTAGACAGATCAATGAGACAGAAAATTAACAACGATATCCAGGATTTGAACTCAGATCCGGAACAAGTAAACTTAATTAACATTTATAGAACTCTCCACTTTAAATATACAAAATATACACTCTTATCAGTACCATATCACATCTATTTACAGATTTCAATGAAATATTGGTTGGCTGCTTGTTTGTTATTTTCTTCCCTCATTTATTTTTTTCCATGTCTCCATTATTAAGCACAATTATAGGCATACCCATATTTAGACTGCGTTCTAGCCTGGGCAATAAAGCAACACCCCTGTTCTCTCCCCCTCTTCCTCTTTCTCTTTCTTCATCTCCTTCATTCTTTTTTTTCATTCTTTTTTATTCTTTCTTTCTTTCTTCTTTTTTTTTAAAAGAAAGAAAGAAAGAAAGAAAAAGAAAGAAAGAAAGAAAGAAAGAAAGAAAGAAAGAAGGAAAGAAAGAAAGAAAGAAATCCCATGTCTATTCCTCACTGGGCCTGCCTGCCCCCACCAGCTCACCCCACCTTTAAAAAAAAAAAAAAAGATGACCTGAGGTCAGGAGTTTGAGACCAGCCTGGCCAACCTGTTGAAACCCCATCTCTACTTCAGAAAATTGCAGGTGAGGGGCTACTGGCCTCAATGAAGTAGTAAAATGGTCTAGGCCAGGCACAGTGGCTTATGCCCGTAATCCCAGCACTTTGGGAGGCCAAGATGGGTGGATCACCTGAGGTTAGGAGTTCAAGACCAATAAGAGGAGTTCTTTCAAACTTCCTCTGGAGTGATTGATCTTTGACTCTGATACCAAATTGGCTACTTGGTTCACAACAGAGCCCCCTCTTCCCAGAGCTTTTGGTGGGCTTTTTGGTCAAAGGAGCCCACCTGGATTTCCCTACCTAGCCTGATTGTGGGAAACCCAGACAAAGAACCCTACGTTCAGGGATGGGGGCGTGGATGAAGGTGTGGTAACTTCTGCCTTTGAAACCACACCCTTCATGGACCCTGGAAGAGAAGGCTTTTTCCTTAACACAGTCCCCCAGTGCTAGGGATCACTCTGTAGCCCATGCCAAATGGCACATGAGCTCTTTCTCCTCTGGGTCCTGATATTGTAAGCAAAGAACCAGTGCACCATTATGGGCCCTTGATTCTGTGCAAAGTGATTGATTATTACTCATTGATGAAGTGGAAATTTGGCCCAGGATTTTGTCAGCACGTAGTCAGCAACCGTCCCTATTTTAAAAACTGCCCCTGTTTGGGCCGGGTGTGGTGGCTCACGCCTATAATTCCAGCACTTTGGGAGGCCGAGGCGGGTGGATCACGAGGTCAAGAGATCGAGACCATCCTGGTCAACAAGGTGAAACCCCATCTCTACTAAAAATACAAAAATTAGCTGGGCATGGTGGCGCGCGCCTGTAATCCCAGCTACTCGAGAGGCTAAGGCAGGAGAATTGCTTGAACCCAGGAGATGGAGGTTGCGGTGAGCTGAGATCACGCCATTGCACTCCAGCCTGGGTAAAAAGAGTGAAACTCCATCTCAAACAACAACAACAACAACAAAAAACTGCCCCTGTTTTTGCTAATAACTACCTTTTCTGCTTCTGTACCTCAGCTTATTGCTTACTAATTAAAAAAACCTTAATAAAAACTGCCATGTCATTTAAAACCTGTTGTGTTATCTAAAGTTCTGAGTTACTTCCCCTGCCCAGTTACCTATAGAAACTATATACTTTTCTGGGCCGGGCGCAGTGGCTCATGCCTGTAATCCCAGCACTTTGGGAAGCCGAGGCGGGTGGATCACGAGGTCAAGAGATCGAGACCATCCTGGTCAACATGGTGAAACCCCATCTCTACTATACAAAAATTAGCTGGGCATGGTGGCGCGTGCCTGTAATCCCAGCTACTCGGGAGGCTGAGGCAGGAGAATTGTCTGAACCCAGGATGCAGAGGTTGCGGTGAGCCGA
>NW_016107694.1:8429-9628 GCF_001604975.1 Cebus imitator | reverse complement strand
CTTATAGCTTATTCAAAGAAGCAGCTTTGGAGGACTTTGCAGAAGTGGAGTCACGGGAGGGCATTGTCTGAGCTCTCATTGTATGGGCCCTGATGATCTTCAGAGATTCAGAGGATCCTTTAAAAGTTCCTAGGACTCGGAATGGAAGAGAGGAGCCAGGTTAAGGCAATCAGGTGGTGATGGCGATGCCCAGTGCAATTAAGTGATTTGTTCCTGTATTTTTCCTCCAGACTTGCTGTTGAACCTGGAGAGGAGCTGAGGAGGTGGGAGCAAGGGCCAGTGCATGCAGTGGGGTTCAAATTTCGTTCCACTCCTTTCTAGAAGAGGACTTGGGCAAATGGAATCGCTCCTCTGAGGTTCTTGGTCCATGATATAGTGATAAGAGGGCTTTCAGGGGGAAGATGGTATTCAATGAGGGGAGGTATTCAATGGTACTAGCTTAGTTCTGTAAATGCTGAATCAAGTCCAGGCTGGAGAATGATTGATCCAAGCAAGCAAAAATGTTGACGATGTTGGAAAGCTCCAATGAAACCGTGGTCAGTGGGTGGTGAGTGTGTATTGCAGTTTGGTCACATGAAAGACTGAAACTGAGAGAGAATGGAAAAATAAGCCTTTAGAAAACTAGACTATTTTTTTTGGGTTGGAAGCCTCAATAAGGTAGAAAACCAGGATGGAATAAGGAGGGGCTGGAAGCAAAAGAAAAGCATGTATGTGACTTGTGAGAGTGAGATTTCCAAGGTCAAAGTTTCAGTTACCACTCAAGCAATCACTAACCCTTCTAAATTGTCACTATTTCATATATTGATATTGTATTTTATCAATTAATACACTTTGTTTTCAAGACAGAGTCTTGCTCTGTCACCTAGGTTGAAGTGCAGTACCATGATCATGGCTTACTACAGCCTCTACCTCCCAAATAATCCTTCTAACCTCAGCCTCCCGAGTAGCTGGGACCACAGGCATATGCCACCTTGGCTGGCTAATTACAAAAAATTTTTTTGTTTTAGACATGGAGTCATATTATTTTGCCCAAGTTGCTCTCAAACTCCTGGGCTCAAGCAATTTACTTGTTTTGGCCTCCCAAAGTGCTTGGATTATAGGTATGAGCCACTGTGCCCTGTCTAAGAAAAATTTTAAAAATCTCCTTTTCAAGGGCCGGGCGCAGTGGCTCACGCCTGTAATCCCAGCACTTTGGGAGG
>NW_016107694.1:4781-6143 GCF_001604975.1 Cebus imitator | reverse complement strand
TTTTTTAGATATCACCCAGGCTGGAGTGCAGTGGCGGCGCAATCTCGGCTCACTGTAACTTCTGCCTCCCAGGTTCAAGCAATTCTCCTGCCTCCGCCTCCTGAGTAGCTGGGATTACAGGTGTGTGACACCACGGCACCGGCTAATTTTTGTATTTTTAGTAGAGACGGGGTTTCACCATGTTGGTCAGGCTGGTCTTGAGCTCCTGACCTCATGATCCGCCCACCTCGGCCTCCCAAAGCGCTGGGATTACAGGCGTGAGCCGCCGCACCCAGCCAGTTCCTCCGGCTTCTTAGCTGAGATCTCCAGTTCCACCCTGGAGTCCACTGTAGATTTAGACCTAATTTGTTCCAATCCTGATGTAAGTCCTCAGTTAGGAAGTCTAGAGTGAGTCAGCCATCTTTATTCTTTGCAATCCCATTCTTGCTATTTGCTCTAACCTCCTATCGCAAGTTTCCTTTTCAGAAGGGAGGACGCTCTATGCTTTTATAATAGTATTTTCTTTTCGAGCAAGCTTGGAAATCAACAGGTGGTTCTGTTATGAAAACAACTGTGGTGAGGGGCTTAGAGTTATTCAGCAAGGTTTCACTTTTCGTTACCCACAAAAACCTTTCATGAAAGGAAATGTTAGCTGGAACATGCACTGGTAAACTCTTCAAAAGTGGAGCTGTTGTGCTGGGTCCTGAGGGGAGAGGGATTTCCAGGGCTTACTGATGGGCCCTGTAGGACTTCTGACTTGCTCCTGGCAGGGCAGCTTGGAAACCAGCAGATGAGGTCATTATTTGGCTTTCGTATTTTTTTTGTTTGTTTTTTGTTTTTGAGATGGAGTCTCACTCTGTTGCCCAGGCTGAGGTGCAGTGGCATGTTCTCAGCTCACTGCAGCCTCTGCCTCCTGGGTTCAAGTGATTCTCCTGCCTCAGCCTCCCAAGTAGCTGGGATTACATGCATGCACCACCACGCCCAGCTATTTTTGAATTTTTAGTAGAAACGAGGTTTTTCCATGTTGGTCAGGCTGGTCTCGAACTCCTGACCTCAGGTAATCCTCCTGCCTCAGCCTCCCAAAGTGTTGGGATTACAGGCATGAGCCACTGCGCCTGGCCATTATTTGGATTTCATAAAGCTGTGGGGTTCAGGAGTGTGTTTCTAAGACATCTGGACCCTAATGGGAAGTAAAACGGTTTCCCATCCATAGGTGTGGTATATTTATTGGCACATCTTTTCGGAAGCATAGACGTATACCCAAACCATAGGTATTTAAATTATGTTAACTAAATAAAAAGGTTTGTGAATTTGGATATTCCCCATTATGAACATATATAATTATTTTGAACCAATTTTTTTTTCAATTTTTTTTTTTTTTTT
>NW_016107694.1:0-1636 GCF_001604975.1 Cebus imitator | reverse complement strand
GTGAGCCGAGATAGCAGCATTGCACTCTGGCCTGGGTTACAAGAGTGAAACTCCATCTCAAAAAAAAAAAAGTTACTTTGCTCCCCACCCTTTGTTCTTGGAAGACAGCAGGGACCCTGCCTTTTGCCCTCATACCTCACACCAGGCAGCCGCTTATGCTGACTACATGTAATATGCTGAGTGCCATGGGGGCACAGCGCATCAGCGAGGTGTTCTGAAGCACTGTGGGAGCTTTGACAAATTTATGTTGAGTAATAACTAGGTGCTGGCACTGCATTGTGTCATTTAATCTTCACAGTAACATGGTTAATTAGGTCCCACAGTTCTCTAAATTTCATCAGTGAGGAAACAGCAGCAAAGAGGACGTAACCAATTTGGTGCAGGTGCCAAGCCCAAAGACCAATGTACATTTCACAATTTGCCTACATTTATTGTGCACTTACTGTGTGCCAGGTGCAATGCTAGTCCTTTGCATGAGTTGTTCCATTTTACCCTTTCTCTGATCCTTTGAGGTAGGTTATAGTACAACCTTCCTTTTTCAGAAGAGAAAACCAGTGGGGAGCATTGGAATGATTTGTTTGCAGGCATGCTACACAACTTGTAAACTGCAAGACCTAGGCTTAAAAAAAAAAAAGTGAAAAATCAACCATATAATAAAGAATGGGCCGGGTTCCATGGCTCATGCCTGTAATCCTGGCACTTTTGGAGGCCAAGGCAGGCAGATCATGAGGTCAAGAGATCAAGACCATCCTGGCTAACACAATGAAACCCCATCTTTACTAAAAATACAAAAATTAGCCCGGTGTGGTGACACATGCCTGTAGTCCCAGCTACTCAGGAGGCTGAGGCAGGAGAATCGCTTGAACCTGGGATGTGAAGGTTGCAGTGAGCCAAGATCATGCCACTGCACTCCAGCCTGGGTGCAGCCTAGGTGACAGAATGAGACTCTGTCTCAAAAAAAAATTAAAGGGTGGACTTAATCATGAAGCTGTTTTTGTGGCCGGTCATATTTTTGAGGCATAATTTACGTTAATTTCTAGAACGGAAGAAACACATATTCTTGTGTATAAATCTCATAGTCCCTCCTTATTTCTGGGTATAGACGACCAGTAATCACCATTCCAAGTGAGGAGCGGCTGCAAGTCTACAGACCCGTTCTCCCTCCTCACTATTAAAGCTGCTGAGAACCCAGACTCGACACTTGAGAGAAACTCTTGTCTGAGAAGCAGTTGTGGAGCCCTCAAGATTGAGGAGGAATCACTCAAGAAAAGGAGATAGGTGATGGGATCTAGCTTCTGATGATTTCTATTTTATCGAATGTCTAGTAGGGCAAGAATCTGAAAAAATAGAAAGTTTGTCACGCAGGAGGACCTGGGAAAGAGATAATGCATTCTCCTCCCAGTTCACAGGGATAAAGATTGGGATTCAGGGCCGGGCGCGGTGGCTCAAGCCTGTAATCCCCACACTTTGGGAGGCCGAGGCGGGTGCATCACGAGGTCGAGAGATCGAGACCATCCTGGTCAACACGGTGAAACCCCGTCTCTACTAAAAAAATACAAAAAATTAGCTGGGCATGGTGGTGTGTGCCTGTAATCCCAGGTACTCAGGAGGCTGAGGCAGGAGAATTGCCTGAACC
>NW_016107693.1:2175528-2177104 GCF_001604975.1 Cebus imitator | reverse complement strand
TCACTACAAACCCAATATCATACTGAATGGGCAAAAACTGGAAGCATTCCCTTTGAAATCTGGCACTAGACAAGGATGCCCTCTCTCACCACTCCTATTCAATATAATACTGGAAGTTATAGCCAAGGCAATCAGGCAAGAAAAAAAATAAATGGTATTCGATTAAGAAAAGAGGAAGTCAAATTATCTCTATATGCAGAACTTCAGGAAAGTCTCAGTATTCAAAATCAATGTGTAAAAATCACAAGCATTCCTATACACCAAAGACAGACAGGGATCCAAATCATGAGCAAACTCCCATTCACAATTGTTACAAAGAGAATAAAATATCTCAGAACACAACTAACACAGGATGTAAATGACCTTTTCAAGGAGAACTACAAACCACTGATCAAGGAAATAAGAGAGGACACAAACAGATGGAAAAAAATTCCATGCTCATGGATAGTAAGAATCAATATCATGAAAATGGCCATACTGCCCAAAATAATTTATAGATTCAATGCTATCCCCATCAAGGTACCACTGATCTTCTTCACAGAGCTGGAAAATAAAAAACACTTTAAACTTCCTATGGAACCAATAGAGAGCCCACATAGCCAATACAATTTTAAGCAAAAAGAACAAAGCTAGAGGCATCACTGTCAGACTTCAAACTATACTACAAGGCTATAGTAATCAAAACAGCATGGTACTGGTACCAAAACAGAGATATAGACCAATGGAATTCAACAGAGGCCTCCAAAACTACATCACACATCTGATTTTTGACAAACCTGACAGAAACAAGCAACAGGGAAAGGATTCCGTATTTAATAAGCAGTGTTGGGAAAACTGGCTAGCCATGTACAAAAAACTGAAACTGGATCCTTTCCTTACATCTTACACTAAAATTAACTCCAGATGGATTTAAGATTTAAACATAAGACCTAACACCATAAAAACCCTAGAAGAAATCCTAGGCAAAACCATTCAGGACATAGGCATAGGCAAGGATTTCATGACTAAAACACCAAAAGCAATGGCAACAAAAGCCAAAATGAACAAATAGGATCTAATTATACTCAAGAGCTCCTGCATAGCAAAAAAAATAGTATCATTAGAGTGAACTGGCAACCAATTGAATGGGAAAAAATTTTTGCAATTTACCCAACTGACAAAGGGCTAATACCTAGAATCTACAAAGAACTAAAGCAGATCTACAAGGAAAAAACAAAACAAAACAAACAAACCCACCCTAAAGTGGGCAAAGTATATGAACAGATGGTTTTCAAAAGAAGACATATATGAAGCCAACAAACATATGAAAAAATGCTCATCATCACTGGTCATTAGAGAAATGCAAGTCAAAACCACATTTAAGATACCATCTCAAGCCAGTTAGAATGGGGATCATTAAAAAATCTGGAGACAACAGATGCTGGAGAGGATGTGGAGAAATAGGAACACTTTCACACTGTTGGTGGGAGTGTAAATTAGTTCAACCATTGTGGAAGACAGTGTGGCATTCCTCAAGGATCTAGAAATAGAAATTCCATTAGACCCAGCAATCCCATTACTGGGTATGTACCCAAAG
>NW_016107693.1:2172139-2175248 GCF_001604975.1 Cebus imitator | reverse complement strand
ACACATGGGTAGAGGGAGAGGAACATCACATACTGGGGTATGTTGGATGTTGGGGGGCTAGGCTAGAGTGTGGCAAGTACATGAAGATCTTCAATATCGATTCTCCTATTAAAACTTGTGTTTGCTTCACATAGTTCTCGTGCTGTGTTCTTTAACTCCATCAAGTCGTTTATGCTCTTCTCTAAGCTGGTTATTCTACTAAGCATTTCTTCTAACATTTTTTCAAGGTTTTTGGTTTCTTTGCATTGAGGTAGAACGTGTTCCTTTAGCTCTGAAAAATTTGTTATTATCCACCTTCTGAATCCTGTTTCTGTCAATTCTTCACACTCCTTCTTGGTCAAGTTGTGATCCTGTGTTTTTGAGGAGTTGTGACCCCTTGAAGGAGAAGTGTTCTGGTCTTTGATGATTTCACCTTTTTTGCGCTGTTTTTTTTCCCATCTTTGTGGATTTATTTACCTTGCCGTGGTGTCAGAGAGCTGCTTGATGAGGTCGCTTGTCGGCGTGTGGGGGCGCTACTGGGTTTCTAGGGACTCCTTCAGGTTACTAGGGAAGCTTCCGTTGTCTTTTTTTTTCTTCTGGGAGATTGGGCCGGCCTCTTTCACTGACCTGCAGGTGCTGCTGGGTTGTCAAGAACGCCATCCCGTTGCTACGTAGGCTTCCTGTGATTTTTGTTAAAACATGTAGCCCAGTCCCACCCCTCTAGTGGTGGGTTGTGCCCTTCCTCCACTGGGCTGGATCATTCAGCATTCATCTCAGACTGGCACTGGCAAGGCAACCAGCTAGAGTCAGAGCTTCAGCCCTCTGGGGTTTGTTGGGGAGGGTAGGGACCCGCCCAGCTGCTTCCGGCAGTCTCCCTCTTTCAGCTTTCTCTCTCTCTGGTCATGGGGTAGGAAGCGCCCAGAAGATCCCTCTTACAGCTCCCTCTCTCTCTCTGGGTGGCTGAAGGAGGTGATAGCTCAGTCTGCAGACTTTTATTCAACTCCGCACTTTAATTCCTGGTGCTTGACTAGCAAAGATCCCCTGTTCTGTGTATTGCTGAGGCTTTGGGGGAAGCGCTATATCTGGACCAGAGAGCCAGGGGTGGAGCCTCCCACTCATTGGTCAGATGCACTTTCTGAATGAAGCACCACATCTCCCCTCCTCAGTCTGCCCAGAGTGGGCTTTGCTCACCCTTGGACCAGACCCATTGAAATGCACCTGGTATCTCTGTTGGAGCTAGGAGATCTCTGGGTTTGTGCATCTCTCTTGCTGGATGTTGTGCTCTGGAGTTGTGTCTAATCTGGCATCTTGGATCCTCCCTCGGATATGACATTTTTAAAGTCTTGTTTAGTGTTCTCCAGAACTTTTGTGAAATGTAGTGTTTCATTTTTGGGTCACTGGTTTATAGTGGATCATTAATGAAGTAACTGTTAAGTCCTACCCAAGAAAAATCCTTGCATCAAACATATTTTGTATTGAATGGAAGAAAGAGGAGGACTGACGCAGGTCACTATCACTCGAGTGAATGCTCACTGGCAACACTATCGTTACACTTATGTGTCCCACCACAGCCAACAAAGCTTTTGCTGTCTCATTATGTCATATATATCACCTACCCAGCTTTTTTATAGAAAAGGAATATTTTGTTTGAAATAGATATTGTGTCTCATTTTCTTATGAAATTTAGTTTTATGTTATTCTTTTTGTAGAATGAAAGTATAAACAATATAAATAACAATGTTTGGGAGAAAAGTTTGATGAAGCTCTTAAGCATAACAGTAAAAAAAAGACAGAAAACCAATTTATAATGTCAAATTAACGTAATTTTAAAATTCTTTGTATTTGTATTCTAGAAGAGAGTTAATTGAAAAATGAAAAAGTAATCACTAAAGTGTGCACTGAAGAGGAATGTTGGCATAAAAAGACTTATTCGATTTTTTCTTATGTATTTGGATATTGAGGATGATTTACATGGGTCATAGATTACTAATGGCTTAGAGGTTACTATTACATGAAGCCAGTATATATATTTTATATATGTGCGTGTGTGTTCTCTTTCTCCCTCTCTCAATATAAAATCAAATGTACTTCATATCCATATTGTCCAAAAGAATACTTGCTTTTGCTTCACATTTACCTTCTGTTCTCATAAAAAACAAATGACACAAAGACTCAAAACCTCTGCTTAATAATTGATCATGTCTCTAATAATCTGATTATAGAAAAGACTATGGGGGAGAAAAAAATGGTTATGGGTTAGCAGAATGTTAACTTATTCAAAAATTTTAAGCCACTAGGAAGAGAATCTTAGTATCTACAGAGAAATAAGAAAGCAACAGTTCCATAAGAATAGATTTTTCCTGACATCATTGATTGTAAAATGAATGTAGGAATGAATGTCCCACATATTTCACTATATTAAATAAGCAGTGAATTTCTAGAGAATATTGTAAAATGTAAACTGACATGGATTATATTAAAATACATTTTACTCAGTTAAAAATTATAAACTGTTGAAATGAATTTTTATATAAGCCTTCTCTTTTTGCAAAAGAGTTTTCTAAAACATAGATAGATAGATAGATAGATAGATAGATAGATAGATAGATATTTAGCTAGGTTGAGATGTTTTAGAAAAAGGAAAATTCTACTAACTTCAACAATTGAGAACCATAGTTTAGTAAAGTACTTTACATTTTACTTTAAGAAAAGACAATCTAGATTTTCTTCTAGGGATTTTATGGTGTTAGGTCTTATGTTTAAGTCTTTAATCCATCTGGAGTTAATTTTAGTGTAAGGTGTCAGGAAGGGGTCCAGTTTCTGCTTTCTGCACATGGCTAGCCTGCTTTCCCAACACCATTTATTGAACAGTTAATCCTTTCCCCATTGCTTGTTTTTGTCTGGTTTGTCAAAGATCAGATGGTTGTAGATATGTTGTGTTTCCTCTGAGACCTCTGTTCTGTTCCATTGGTCTATATCTCTGTTTTGGTACCAGTACCATGATGTTTTGATTACTGTAGCCCTGTAGTATAGTTTGAAGTCTGGTAGTGTGATGCCTCCCGCTTTGTTCTTTTTGCTTAGAATTGATTTGGCTATGCGGGCTCTCTTTTGGTTCCATATGAAGTTTAAG
>NW_016107693.1:2147132-2170435 GCF_001604975.1 Cebus imitator | reverse complement strand
ACAAGTAGCAGCTAGAATTTATTTAGATCATAAAATTTAACATGCAAATATATTGATATGAATGCTAACTAAAAATTGTTTGATTTCACGTATATACATTGTACTGTATCTTGTGTTATGGATTTCATACCATGAGCCTTCATTACTAATTGTTCAATGTCCTTGCTGCTCAAAATAAACATTTGCCAAGCAGAATAAAGGGTGCATGGTTCCGAGTAAATACTTGATTTATCTTTTTTATGTCCTTCAGAAACTGCCTGTAGTTTTATAGTGGAAGTGTACTATGTAGAGTCCTTCTGGCTGCTTCCCATTTTCTTCTCTTGGACTTTCTGTTCTTCTTTTAATAATTATTTCTTAAGGTGATGTTCCTGAAAACAAGAAAAAATTAAAAAAAAAAACTGTGTGATTATAAAGAACTGATTAGTTGAAAGGAATTTTAGAACAATTACTTGAAAAGTGTTGGATTTTGCTTTCTGAACTATGATTGAAGTATTATCTTCTAGCTTCTCATATTTTCAATTGAAATATGAAAATCATTTCCATTTTATTGAATTTTAACAGCATCATTCTGCAATACTTAGAAAATAAAGTTACTCAAAGCGTAGAAAGAGCTCAATAATATGTCATAAAGCAAAAACTTCATGAACTTATGAAGTAATGCTACAGATAAACAGCAACATGTAGAAGGGCACAAAGGAATAAATGTGCCCTTAGCTATACTTTTCTCCCCTTCATTTCAAAGCATACATACAAGAAGAAATATTTAAAGCTTACAATTCAGAATGTTTTCTATCTGATATAATATATATGTGTGTGTGTATGTATGTATATATGTATAATCATCCTTTCTTAAAAAACAATTGTGTATTATCTTTCAGACCCTAGCTTCGCAATTATATTTAACACAAATAATGACAAATATATATTTTTATAGATGGACCTGTCTGAGGATCCCTGAATAGATCTAGGAACATAACCTGACTTACTCAGCCTCTGGATCATTTGTAATTAAATAATTGTATAAAAGGGGTGCATGCCTCTATTAACCAGGCACTCTGTGTTTTCTAAAAGTACATTTTGCCACTTAAACTTTTGTAAAGACAATGTTCAACAATACTGTCCCCAGAATATCAGAAAGGATCACTTTCAGTGAATCCTCAATTACATTGAAAAGGTCTGAAAATTTTTTTATGCCAACTAAGTATATATTTTCAAATCTTCACCACTATAATTGACACATAAGGCTCTCACATATTCACTGTTGTTATCCAATGGCTTATTTTAGGAAGATAATATTTGTACTCAGTGTCAACTCACTGTTTATAAATCAGAATGTTAATGCCCACTAAATGAAAATTCCTTGAGGACAAGAAACATATTTTCTTTTTTTTTTCTTTCTTTTTTTCCTTTTTGTTTCTGTGTGCATAGACCAGGTACTGGATTAATATTGGAAACCAAGAAAAAATAAATCAAAGGATGAATAAGTGAATTCTGTTCCATAGCATTTGATCTTACCTAACTCCAAACAGTTTGATTATAACTTTTCCCAGTTTAAACAAATTACTGTTATGGTAATGAGAAATTCACACCTTTCTAGCTATACTTATATCACTGTATATTCTTCATGAACACACTGAGAGATTATTATAAATCAGTTATCCTTTGAACAATTGCTTTCTTTATAGTAAGCCCTCAATGTTGAAAACAAAAACAAAACAAAAGCTATGTTTGACTGCTTGACTGACATTAATGAAATATACTTGTCTTATTCACCAAAATGTTCATTGAGATTTGTGTTCACAATGCTTTGGAGGCAAGAGTGAGGCTGCATTTGAGATTCCTTATTTGATTTTCTCTCTTCTACCCTCCTATGTTGTCTTGCTTTGTGTTCATATTCCTTGTTTTCATGATGGATGATTCAGGGAAAGCTAGGTATCAAACAGATAACATTCATTGCTATGAAACTTTTTGCATTACTCACAGCATTCATCATGTTTTATTTATATGTTATTAAGCTGTTTACTTCCTGGTGTTAATATTAAAGAGGAATTTGCTAGAATATATTATTACTACTGGTCACTGTTATCTATGTAAACAGCTGTTACAGCCTGATGAGGAAAGAAAACAAAAAGGTTATCTATCAGGACCTTGCCACACACATACAGGTGGTTTACTTCATCATTGTCACTCCTGCAGATGACTACAGTGACAGAAACTGCTGACCTAAGGAATTTTCTAACAGCATGGCATTTAGAGAATTCTGCACTCCAACTGTATAATGAGAATAGTAGCATCATAACCTTTTGTAATCCTAAAAAGAATATCAAGGAACCAAAGACATCCACAAAGGAAAATGAGCTTCTGAGAACAAGAAATGAAAACTGAAGACAAACCTACAGTAACAACTCACTAAACACTACATTAAGTAAATACAAAATCTAAAACTATAAGTGAATGACAGTGAATTTTTTCACATTTACTGTACCAAGCAGTTCTTTTAGAAAACTCAGGAAAATATCAAGGAATAAAACAAACAAAATGTAATATATAAGACATCTATACAGACTAAAACTTTAGAGTTAATTTAAAGAAATTAAATTATATCCTAAGAAATGTAACAATATATTAATAAATAGAAACATTCAGTATTGTAAAAATATCAGTTTTATAGAGTAAATGCGATTTCAATCAGAATACCAACTGGAATGTGAGTGTGTTTGCTTATGTATATGTAAATTGACAAGCTGATTCTAACTTTTATATAAAAATGCAAATGTCCAGGCAATGTCAAGGCATTCTTGAAGAACAAAATTGTAATATTTATACTGCCATCTATCAAAGCAGTAATAAACAACATGATGTTGGCATAAAGATGAAAAATAGATTAGTGAAACAAAATAGATTTGAAAAGGAATTCTATGTATATACAGATACCAGATAATCAATAAAGGTGACACCACAGTACAATGCAGAATATATAATCTTTTCACAAATTATTGTGTTTTTGAGATATTCATGTTTTGAAAAACAATATTGACTCTTTCCACACACCATTCAGGAAATAAGTTATGCATTAATTGCTGGTCTAAATGTAAAAGGTAAGTTATAAAATCCATAGAAGACGTTATGAGAAGACAATTCCATGACCTGGAGTACATTATTTTAACAGAATACAAAACAATGTAAACCATAAAGGAAAAAAAAAAATATTTTAATTGACTGATATGATTGTGAAGAATGTCTATTCAAAAGACACAAGAAATAAATGAAACTAAAACCACAGAATGAGGGAAGATATTTGCAATACATATATCTGGTAACAGCCTCATATTCAGAATATATAGAGAACTAACACACATCTTAGATAAAAAGAAAAACCTGTAGACAAATAGACCAATATTGGGGTAGATCAATTATCACCTCAGGAGAGGAATTTCTTAAACCAATTCAAGGGAGTCTTCTGTGGTGTTGAAGAGATTTGATTTATGGATCTTGGTGTTGGTTACATGTATTAGTTTATTTATTTTAAATTCATCAAACTATACATACATGAATTTATGCTCCTTTTATTTATGTATGTTATACATCAAATTTCTTTTTTTTTTCCCCCAAGATGGCAGATAGAAGACTTTGTTTGCATGCCTAACCCACTTAGAAAAAGGAAAATAGTGTGTGGATATTCACACTGTGAACTTTTATCCAAGAAGGAACACCGGGAACTTGAGAGAAAAAAGGGATTGAAATTTCATATACTTTGAAAGGAGCTGTGGGCAACAGCCCAGGCTGTGGCCAGCCAAAAATCTGTCAGTCTTTAGAGCCTGAAAAGGGAGAAAGATTGTCTCCATGGTATACACTACCACTGAGAACCTGGACAATCCAGGCCTCAGGGAGGCTCCTGTACCCTACCCAATTCTGGATCTGATTTGGTGCATGGTGGGGAGTCCCTAAGAAGAAGCAACACTGAAAGTGTTTTGTGTACACTTTCAGCTCTGAATCCTGAGAAGCCCGCTATTCCTGATTTTAATTCAAAGGGGACCTGATGGAAATCTGCCGCCTAAGTTGACTACCTTCTGACACCCTTGGAGGCTGCTGATTGTACCCACTGTTTGGAAGCTTGAACTTGGGCTTACCTGATCCAGTCTTAACTGGCTTCCAGGAACCCTACCTTGGGGGCAAAACACTGAAGATAGACCCTTGAAGAGTTTCATGGCTTGGCTTATTGCCTGGGACATTTGATTATCTGCTTAACAAAGGAAATGCCAGCTAAATCATTCAAAGTATACGTTGTAATGAAGTGTAAAGAGATCCAAGAAAAATCTGAAAGCCAATACAAGGAAAGTAGAAAATAAATTCAAAATACAAATGCAAAATTTATCAAAGAGATAGATATTAAGAAAAAAAAAGCAAACGCACTTCTGGAAATAAAAAAAAATAATAAAGGAATTACAAAATAGAGTTGAAAACTTCAACAATAGACTAAACTAAGAAGAAAGAATCTCACAACTACAAGACAGAACTTTTGAATTAATCAGACAAAAAGTGAATTTAAAAGTAATTTAAAAAAAGAATTTATAAAATGAGCCAAGCCTACAAGAAGCAGGGGACTGTGTAAATAAAATGTCTGAATCTATGAATCATAGGTATTCCCAAGGAGAAGAAAATCCAAAAAGTCTGAAATATTTTTGAGAAAATAATTGAGAAAAACTTCTCTAGTTTAACAAGAGAACTAAACACCCAGATACAAGAGGCTGAACAAACTCGAGAGAATACATTGCAAGAAGGAACCCACTGTGACACATAGTCATCACTCTAAGGTCAACATGAAGAAGAAAATCCTAAAATATGCAGATGGATTTAGGGCCAAATTCTGCTAGATAGATAAAGAAGAACTTGTACCAGATCTATAAAAACTGTTCCAAAAATCTAGGAGGAGGAAATTTTCCGTAACTCATTCTACAAAGCCAGCCTCATGCTGATAACAAAGCCAGGCAAGAATACAATAAAAAAAGAAAACTATAGACCAATATTCAACAAAGTACTAGCAAACCAAATCCAAACAGCACATAACAGAGATAATACACCATAATCAATTGTGCTTTATTTCAGAAATGTTAAACATATGCAAATCAACAAATGTGATTCACCACATAAACAGAATTAAAATTAAAAGAAAAATATAATCATCTCAATACATGCCAAAAAGACATTTACTGCCATTTAGCACCCTTTCACGATAAAAATTCTAAAGAAGTTAGGCATAGAAAAAGCGGACTTCAAAATAATAAGAGACATAACTAAGAAATCCACAGAAAATGTCACACTGAAAAGGGAAAACTTGAAAGCATTTCCCCTAAGACTGGAACAAGACGAGGATGCCGTCTCTTATGTAACATAGTATTGGAATTCTTAGAGCAATTGGCAAAAGAAAAAAAAGAAAAGACAGCCACATTGGAAATAAGGAAGTCAAATTATTTCTATTATTATTTCTATTTGCTGATCACATGATAACATGATACCTAGAAAATCTGGAATACTTTTCCAAAAGATTCCTATATTTGATTAATGAATTCAGCAATGTTTCAGAATAAAAGACATGTACAAAATCAATAGCATTTTTATAGACCAATAACATTCAAGCTGAGAACCAAATAAAGAAATAACCACTATTTATCATTACTACACAAAATAAAATACCCAGACATGCATTTAATTAAGGAGGTGAATGATTTCTGCAAGGAAAACTACAAAACACTGATGAAACAAATTCTAGATGAGACAGCAAATGGAAAAGCATCTCATGCACATGGACTGAAAGACACAATACCATTAAAATGAATACACTGTCCAAAGTAATCTAGACATTTAATGCAAATCCTATCAAAATATCAATGTCTGTTTTCACAGAATTAGCAAAAACAATCCCAAAATTTATATGGAAACAAAAAAGTCTAAATAACCAAAGAAATACTAAGAAAAAGGGACAAAGTTGGAAGCACCACATTATCTGACTTCAAATGATATTACAATGCAATAGTAAACAAAGCAATATCACAGTGTCATAAAAATACACATACAAATCAATGGAACAGAATAGAGCATTGAGAAATAAAGTCACATATCTATAGCCAATTGACCTTCGACAGAGGTGACAAAAATATACACTTTGGAAAGGACAACCTATTGTATAAATGTCACTTGAAGAATTGGATGGCCATATGCAGAAGAATGAAGCTGGGCCAATATCACCCACCATATACAACATTAACTTAAGATGGATTAAAGACTTAAATATAAGGCCTGAAATTACAAAATCGTTCATAGAAAAACCTATAAAATTTATTTATAGGAAAAACTCTTCTTTACATTGGCCTAGACAAAACATTAATAACTAAAACTTCAAATGCAAATGCAACAATAGTAGTTCTGATTTATATTTGTCTAATCATTAGTGATGTTGAACACTTTTTAATATGCTTGTTGGCGGTGCATTTCTTTCTGTTTAACGTTTTCACTTGTTACATGCCTTCTTCTTACCCAACAGTTTTTGCATCTTCTCTACTGTGTTATTTTCCTTTACAACAAATGGTTCCAACCGAATGCCATACTTTGACTTTATGTTGAACTGCATTAAGAACTGCTGGGCCGGGCACAGTGGCTCATGCCTGACATCCCAGCACTTTGGGAGGCCAAGATGGGTGGATCACCTGGGGTCAGGAGTTTGAGACCAGCCTGGCCAACATGGCAAAGCCCTGTCTCTACTGAAAATACAAAAAAGTAGCCGGGCATGGTGGTGCGTGCCTGTAATCCCAGCTGCGTGGGAGGCAGAGGCAGGAGAATCACTTGAATCTGGGAGGCAGAGGCTGCAGTGAGCCAAGATCACACCACTGCACTGCAGCCTGGGCAACAAGATTGAGACTCTGTCTCAAAACAAAAACAAAAACAAAAACAAAATATTGTGATAAACTTGCATTTTATATCTTGATCTAAGTAAATGATTAAACTGTAGAGTAAGATAGAGCCAAATACAGAGCCCTTGATTTTAGTTTTTTCATTGACACTAGGTATTGCCCTTTTAATAAATCTTTGATTATCAACCTTCAAGTACTCATAATGGTTATCTATTTTTAGGCAAAATCTTATCAGCAAATTTAACATAGTATAAATTTCTACATTTTTTCATCCAAAAACTCTAAAGGAAAAGAGAAGGTAATTAATTTTTCTTATAGCTTGCATGAATGATATTTAGAATTTGGTTATACTTTCTTCACTAGCTAACTTTAAAAACTATCTAAATAATACAAATTAAACAATATAAATATGGGACTGATATAAATATTAGCAATTATATCTGGACTTTACAATTTTTTCTTTTAAAAAGCATGATACTTCTCTATCTTAAATTTTCTGTCAACTCTCTCGTTCCCAGGAATCTTCAAATATAAGTGGTATCTAGACCGACCTGAAGTCACTTTTGCAAACCTTTGTACCTCAATATATCTCATTTCAGTTAGGAAGCTGATTTATTTGAAAGCTTGGAGTGAATTCTTACCAACTCCTCCTTAACTACAGTTTTACTTCCGAGACCATTGTTCTATTTTTTCACGTTGAAGATTATCTTCACATTTAGGAAAATATAGAAACTAAACAGAAAAGCATATTTTTTTCCTTCTCTGTTATCTGTTAACAAGTAGATTATCCACTAGACTTATGTATTTCTTAGTTTTCTTTTACCTTTTAAGCAGAACTCAGAAAAAAATGATGTGCTTAGTTATTAACATTTCATCTTCTGAACTTATTAATTCTGAAAAATTAATTTTATTTTGGTATTTTTTATTTTATCTTATTTCTAGTGTCTCCATCATACTTCATTCTTTTAAAGTGTATACTTTCATCAAACCACCCAACTGCTTTCTCTACATACGCACACATATATTTTTAATTGCTATTTTGTTTATTCAAAATTTAGACATATTATTATTCTACAACTATTTTTATTAATCACATTTCTTTTAAAGAAATTGTAAACATTTAATTTTTTTACATTTTAAAATTCTTTCTTTAACCTACACTTCAATGAACTAATTTATTGGTACAGAATAAAGAAATATGATCAGAATCAAGTTTATGGCATTGTGTGACACCCAGGGCTTGGAAGATGTAGACGGTCTGTACACTGAATGTCTGAGGAAGAAATGTATTTAATTCCTTACTGCCACTTTTCCAAGTAACTGGAATATATCAAAGAACATAACAGACAAGTCCCTGCTCTCATGCAGCTTAGATTCAGATGCCCTAAGGCAACCATATGATGAAAGTTCCATAGAGTGTTTTAGTATTAACTTACCTCGTTAGAATTTAACAGACACATCCTTCACAACCAAGCAATTTATTCATATTGACCAATTATGATTTTATGTAGTATATTTCAGTATATGTCCTGAACTATTAATCAAATGCTATGTGTGTGTTTTAATTAAATACAAAATTAACTAGATATCCAAATAAAATTGGAATTAAAGCAAAGGGATTTTTTTTAGAGCCATTTGCTCATATTTAGATCCATTTGAATAAAATCCCCATGCCACTTAAATAACACATCGTCAAACAATTTTTCATAGGAATATTGCTAACAAGTTTAGCTCTCCGGGATACCTCAAAGATAATTTAATTATATATGAATTCAAAAGAATAGCAAAGGTAAACATAATTAAGAGAGAAAAAATTCACTGCAGATAGTTTTGGGTTAACTTATAACATAAATAAATATTTGCATAATTGCAGGCATTGAAGTATTAAATCATTAATTATTCCTATTGATTTATTTCACACAAGTAATAGATATTGATACATTCATTATTAGTGGTTTTTAATCATTTTACTCTTCTTGGGAGATTGAGACTTTTGTCAACTGACATATAGAAATTAAGAAAGAACAGGCAGAATAAAATATTCTCAAATGACTAAGTAGAGACTTTTATTTTTCAGGTGCTTTTGCAACACATGAAGTTTTCCAAATCAGAAAATTATTCAAGTATGCACATGTCATGTATCCTTTAACATAAATGTAATCAGAATGATTTTTATGGAAATATTATTAAAATTTGATTAAAATTATCTCAGGCAATTTATTGCTCTAAGAGTTTTAAGATCCCATTTGTTAAAATATACTACTTCTGAGGAATTAATTTAATTTTCAGCCTGATAGTTCAGTTCATTAATTATTTGGTCTTCAAAGCTGAAGTTCTTTTGTAAACATGCTGATGTGATCATGTTCAGAAGCTCAGAATGAATAGTTTGTGGACAATAATTTCTATTACAGTTTATAAACTGAGTTATTACCACATTTATATTTAAAATGTTAAAACCCAGTGCTTCATTGCAATGTTACTTTCTTTATCACTACCCAAGTGATCTTACCTAATGATCAATTTATTGCAAGATATTTCATAAGGGATTTGTTTGAAGCAATTTTGTGAACTCCACTAATCTTCCTAGTTAATGCATTTCCCTGATGCAATGAAACAGAACACTGAAATAGATTATGTAAAATTCTAATGTTGGGACAATGCCCTGTCAGGGTGCACTATCCTTGAGGATGTAGCATTTACATTCAACCAATGATAGATATTCTGAGCTCCCCTAACAGTTAGCATGCAGGTCTGTGAACATGGGTCTGATGGATTAGCATTCTAGGTGGAAAGTGGTCATTTTTTCACTAGGGGCCATAGTTGCATTCACTGGTCTGATGGTCTTGACAGATTCTTTAAAATTTAAGTTCCAGATACATGTGCAGAACATACAAGTTTGTTACATAGGTAAACATGTTACGTAGGTAAACATATTACATAGGTAAACATGTGTCATGGTGGTTTGCTGAAGCTATCAACCCATCACCTAGGTATGAACCTTTGCATGCATTAGTTATTTGTCCTGATGCTCTTCCTTCCCCCGCCCCACCCCGCTGACAGGTTCCAGTGTGTGATGTTCCATGTGTTCTCATTATTCAGCTTCCACTTATGAGTGAGAAGATGTGCTATTTGGTTTTCTGTTCCTGTGTTAGTTTGCTGAGGATAATGGCTTCCAGTTTCATCCATGTCCTTGCAGAAGACATGATCTCATAGTATTCCATGGTGTATATGTACCACATTTTCTTTATCCAGTCTATCACTGATGAACATTTAAGTTGGTTCCAAGTCTTTTGCTATTGTGAATAGTGCTGCAATAAACATATATGTGCATGTATCTTTATAACGGAATGATTTATAATCCTTTGAGTTTACACCCATTAATGAGCTTGCTGGGTCAAATGATATTTCTGGTTCTAGATCCTAGAGGAATCACCACACTGTCTTCCAAAGATGGTTGAACTAATTTACATTCCCACCAACAGTGTAATATCATTCCTATTTCTCCACAGCATCTCACCAGCATCAGTTGTCTCTTGACTTTTTAGTAATTGTTATTCTGACTGGTATGAGATGGTATCTCATTGTTGTTATGATTTGCATTTCTCTAATGATCAGTGATGTTGAGCTTTTTTTCATGTTTATTGGCTGCTCTTTTGAAGAGTGTCTATTCATGTCCTTTGCCCACTTTTTGATTGAAAAAGACTGGCCAGCTAGTCTAACAATCTTTCAATGTGGATTTGTTTGATGCTTTCCTAGGATTTGATTGAGGTTATTATTTTTGGCAAGAATATCACAAAAGTAAGAATTCTCTAATTTCATCATATCTTAGAGCACATATAATGCTGTTATGTCTTGTTATTGATGTTAAAATAAATCATTTGTAGAAGTTGGTGTTTGCAAAAGTTTCCCACCATACCATTTTCTTTAGTAATTAGTAAATATCTTTGTGGAGGTACTAAAAGATTATGCAAATATCTTATTTTCTCTTAAATGTTTATTCATTAATTTTAACATTCATTATAGATTCTTGACAATGCAACAATTATTACTGTGCTATTCTAATGGAACAGTAATAATTGTTGCATTGTCAAGGTTTCTCAATTTCATGATTTCTTTCTGCATTAGTTTGAATTCTTCTTAAAGACAGCAATCTCCTCTCCCATATATATTTTCCCACTAATTATTTATATTAATATGGATATGGAGTCTCTTAATTGATTATAATACTACTTATCTTCTTGCTCAATTGTTCCAAATGTGGGCATTGGGGAATCTTTTAGATTAGCACCATTCATCTTTTAATATGACTCATACTTTGTAAAAATAAACTTCCATTTTAATACAATTTTTGATTTGTAGGAAAGTTATGTAGGTAGAACATTTTTTCCTATTATTAACCTCTTCCTTAAGTTTGTGTAAATGTGTTACAATTAATGAGCCAATATTGATACATTTGATTATTAACTAAGTATATAGGGTGGGAAGTTTTGCTTACCTCCTTTTTCTGTCCCAGAGTCCTATTGAGGGAAATGTGTTATATTAATAGGCATGGCTCCTTAGGCTTCTCTTGGCTGTGATCTTGACTGTTTTAAGGAGTCCTGGCCAGGTTGTTTTAAATTTGTCCCTTTTTTTGAATTTGTATAATGTTTTTCTCTCATGATTAATACTGCGTTTAGAAGTTTTGGGAGGAAGAACACAGAGGTAAAGTGCCATCTTACCCTATCAAGTGTATCAACTATCAACATGACTTTTTACTGTTGATGTTAACCTTGATCATTTGGCTGACTGTGTTTGTTCAATTCCCCCATGATAAAGTCACTCTTCCTTCACTCCCTTTCCATCTTGTACTTTTTGGAGAGAATGTACTGTAAGCAAGCACACTTAAAGAATCAGGAGTTATATTCCACCTTCTTGAGAAGGGATCATGTACATAAGTTATTTGTAATGCACATATGTTTCACATCTTCCATCTTTATTCAATCATTGACTTCTATCAGTAGATAGTAAGGGATTCTTGAATATTTATTTTATATTTTGCATTATAATCTAATACTACTTTACTTGCTCAAGTTGTTCCCAGTTTGGCCAGTGGGAGTTCTTTAAGTTGGCACCTGTATGCCTTTCCCATACGCCCATCATTGTGAGTATGTTTTAGAACTTGCTTTCTGGCACTCCAAGATGTTTCAGATGCATCATCTTCCACATTTTTTGCTCAGCTCTAGAAGAAACAGCTGTTTCTCCAGAGAGCCCACCAAATGCACCCTCTTGCCTGTGTTGTTTCTCTCCACCTTTATGCTTTCCTCTCCACCCTTAAGTGAGACTGGAAGCCTGCAGGGTCTTGGAACCAGAGTAATGTTTGTTCCTCAGGTGGGATAAGATTGTGGTAGAACATCTTTTTCTGCAGAGTTTGTCTTGTTATAAAGAATGTTCTGGAGTATCTCACAGGGATTATACTTTCCCTCCCTTTGTCAGAGCCACACGGGGATCTTTCCTGCTTTTCACTATAAGAACCTGCCAATTTTTTGGAGGTAAAACCTATATAATTGTTGGGCAGACCCCAGTAATTTCTCATGCTCATACCAGTTCACACTCAGCTTCTAGCAATTTGGGATTTGGGTGTTTCTCCCTGTTTACTGCTCTGGCAGCACCTGTACCAGGTAAGCAGGTCTCTGATGTGACTCAGGATTTAAATGTCTCTCCAGATTTTAGATTGGTTGTCTGCCCTACAACCTCAATTCTCTGATTGATCCACACAATTGATTTTTCCTTTGCTAAGATTTTCCTTATAGCAAGAACGAGAGTGATGACTTCAAAGCTGTTTAAATGCTGGCCCAAATCCAGGGGTACTGACTCACCATTTATTGGGCAGTCTTTACTTTTTGCCTTTGTAAATGTGGTGGCATCCATACTATGAATTTTTCATCCTGGTTATTTTAATTTTCAACTTTAAAATTTTCATTTCATAATTTTTAGATAGGTGCTGTTAATCTATTTACATTCCTTCTTTGTAAAGTCATTGTGATCATTTATTTCACATGGATACTGGGCAGGGAACATGACACACTGGGGCCTCTCAGGTTTAAGGGGATTAAGGGAGGGATAGCAAAGTGTGGGAGGATTGGGGAGTGATAGCATTAAGGAGAAATACCGAAGATAGATGACGGGGTGATGGGTGCAGCAAACCACTGTGGCACATGTATATGTATGTAACAAACCTGCACGTTCTGCACATGTACCCCAGAACTTAAAGCCTAATAAAAAATTATTTCTAAGTTATTATAGGTATGTCAATTCCATGAACATATATATAACATTGACTAAAATGCTTCCTGTTAGATCTAACGTAGCCCAATCTGCATCAGTTTGTACTGATAGTATTTTATCTTGATTATTGGTCATATTTTTTGAATGTCTCTAGGATATTTTGTTTTTGAAGACTAGTCATTTTACATTTTAAGGTACATATTTCATCACTATCTGATTCTGATTGTTTTACTCCACGACTCAGCTGAATCTGTCTCCTCAGTGCAAGCAGACATGATGACCCTCCACAGTTTTGCTAAATCTTATTTTTGTTTTCTAGCCTGGCTGTTTAGAAATCTCCTGTGTAACTGCATAGCTTAGTGGTCAGCTAATAATTTGGGAAGAGGTTGTACTCAGACACCTCAAACTTATAAAGCATATACTCTTTGCTGATGTATTTATGTGTAGTTTGGGGAGTACATTCAAAGTTCAGCCAGTTTTAAGTCTGCTTCGACTTGTACTTTCATCCAGGCCTTCAGAGTTCCTCTCTCTAGATGCAGAAAGTTTTCCAGTCAGAAAGAGCCATTGGAGAGCTTATCTGAGCCCTTTTATGGCTCTCTTATTTCCAGGATCTCTGTTAAAGTTTTGACTGGACCACTATTTGCCTCCGCACACCAGCAGAGTGGCATGTTTTTCACATTCATTTCCTGTTGCATTTGCTACTTGCTTAAAAATTACGTCAGCCATTAATTTTGCCCTGTCTCCAGAATCAAGTCTACATGCTGCAGGTTTTCCTCCTGAGTCCTGCCCCAATCAAACATCCACTCTGACTGAGCTGGAATGACTAAAATGGTAGCAGCCATGAGCAAAAAGGCCTGCTGCCTTCTTCTCATTATCCCCAAAATTTTCAGCGATTTTTCATGAATAAATGCAAGTCCATAACTTATTTTGTCTTTCATCAGTTTCTAGAAACCTGAGGAATTGTTGTTTTTGAGAATTTTCTTCAATTTATTCAATTTCATGATTGATATTTGGAGAGAGAATTCACAATCTCTTCATACATTTCTACATGTCACTATAGCCCAAAGTTACTGCCTCTTTATCTGTTTTTGGTACTAAATCTGACTGGAAACCATGAACATTAAGATACAAATGGTAAATTCCTAACTTTCTTGCTGGGTATTCCCTCTGGGCATTGATTTTTCTTCCTGAGCTAGTCAGAGTCCTCAAGAAGGCCCATGCAATTTCCCGCCTAAAGAGTGAAATAGAAGAAGATACCTTTGGTGATTTTGCATTCAGAATAAAATATCTTAATATTCTTCCTGTCTTTATTTCAGTATTCTTTATCTCAGTGTGACTATTGCTTTCTAGCATACAGACACAAATGAAAATTTTCTAGCAAAAATTGGAAACAACATAAATTTTTTTAGAAATTCTAAATGCACGCAGATGTTTAAAGCATTAAAAGAATGGATATTATTTACTCAGGTCTAAAAAATACACTGGATGATAACATGTCACTGTGTAATGTGAAATTCTTCAAAGATAAATACATCTGATGTCATATTATTATTAAATTTATGTTACTATGTGAAGTCCACTAAAATGCATTATATAATATGAAAATAATTCAGATGATAAGCTTTTTCTATAGAATTACACTAAATAAATTTTTAAGGTAAACTTTAGCCAACTTAAAACTGAATGAAGAATAAGAAATTTAAGATAGAGAATTATTGAACAAAACATTTTGTGAAGCATCTTTTATGTAAATCTCAAATTAAGAAACCTATGTAATCCATGTGCTTCAGGAGTCTGAGGTGAAAAATATCACCTGAGGTCAGGAGTTCCAGACCAACCTGGCCAACATCGTGAAACCTTGTCTCTACTAAAAATACATACATATATATATATTAGCTGGGCTTTCTTGTGCATGCCTGTAGTCCTAGCTACTCAGGAGGCTGAGGCAGGAGAATTGCTTGAACACAGCAAGTGGAGGTTGCAGTGAGCCGAGATCATGCCACTGCACTCCTCCTGCTTGGGTGACAGAGTGAGGCTCCATCTCAAAAAAAAAAAAAAAAAAAAAAAAAAGAACCTAATTGCATCTTGGCCTAAGCCATTCTGTAACCCTGTTTCTTTGTTTCGTAGTATCATGACATCAGTTGCATTAACTTCATTTTACATTTCGTAGGGAAGCTTTGCCAGATTTACCGGTCATAAAATAGTTTCATGTTCTGTTCTACTTATTACTTGCAAAAATTGCTAAAACAGTTATACATTTAGAACACTCTGCTGGGAGAAATAACAAAGTATCTCTGACAAAACCAGAAAGTGACAGATGACAGCATGGAGTAACAGTGAGTAACTGTGCTCTAGAGTAGGAGCAGTTCAAATCCTGCCTTCACATCCTGGCCTGACACTGTCAGGGACCTTAGATCTTGTGGTATTTCTCGTGTTCTGTCTTTACAAACTAATGCATGACCTAGCACAAAAGGCACTCAAAAATTAATGCATAAAGAAATGGAGATTATGTAACTACTTTATGCCTCACTATCTTCACCCATAGACAGAAAATAAACATTATATGTTTATATTATTGTATAAAATAAGTTAAGCTGAAACACACACACAGGAACTGGCAATGTTCAGACTGTAGTATATGTCTTTGTTAAATGTTAGATGCCATCATTTAGGTGTTTGCATTGTTATTTAAAAAATCTAAGAAGTTACTTTTTCCAGCATTAAAATTCACATTAACATGTCTTTTAAATTTAGAAATAGTATGAAACACTCACCTGGAGCTGCTTTTAATATACCTCTTTTAAAAATCATGCTTTATCTTGTACCTATGCCTGTTTCTTTTGATAAATTGTGCTTATTAAGGTACATATAGGGTATAATATCAATAAAACAAAAATATGCATGTAAAAATTATAACGACATTAAGAAAAAAGTTAACAATAATTGTGTGTAAGGGAATTCTGGGTTGTTTTCATTAAAAATTATTGCACTGAAATATTCCAAAATTTTTTGATGATCAGTTGTTACTTTTATAATCAGCAAAAACTATGTATAAAGTAGTAACACAGAATTCTTTATCCACTATATGGAATTGTAAAAATATGTAAAGCAAACACATCAAATATTAACAATTTAAAACATGAATTAAGGAGCTACAGATAATTTTGCTTCTAACATTCTGCAATTTGTGGTATGATTTGATATCACCTTCATAATAAAAATTCTTGGTTTTAAAAATAAATATGTAGGAATTTTATGTAAAGTGATTAGGTAAGTGAGAGGATTTCAGATAGACAGAATGACATGATCGTTTGTTATATTTAGAAAGAGAGGAATTTGGAAGAAGAAGAAAGGAAGGAAGGTGAGATGTGGAGAGCAGAAATGGATGGTTTTGCAAAGTATCTTTGAGGCAACTAAAGGTAGCTGAGGAAACGCATTCAGAGTCTTCTTCCTGTATTCATATTGGCATAGATAAATTTAATGAGAGTAAATGAATTCAGTTGGGTCAGTTCCTTGGATTGTCTTTTTGTTTGCAGTTATTACAGACAAGTTTAGGAAAATATATTATCAATATTGGTCTTGGAGACGGCGTTTTTAAAAAGTGAGCATTAAAAGGTCAACATCCACAGGGCACAGTGGCTCATCCCTGCAATCCTAGTACTTTGAGAGGCTGAGGTGAGTAGATCACTTGAGTTTCAAGAGTCGAGACCAGCCTGCCCAACATGGTGCAACCGCATCTGCACCAAAAAATACAAAAATTTGCTGAGCATGGTGGCACACGCCTGTAGTCTTAGCTACTCTGGAGGCTGATGTGGGAGAATCACTTGAACCTGGGAGGAGGTTGTAGTGAGCAAAGATTTAGCCACTAAATTCTAGCCTGAGTGACTGAGGGAGATCCTGTCTAAAAACAAACAAACTAAAAAACTGCTAGCATACAAAATCTATAAACTTAAAAAAAAACATAGAAAATTTTTTGGGACTTAACCATACATACACATGCATATTCATACGTATAAACAGAAATAAGTATAAAATATATTATTTTAAATTGTAAAGTTAAAAATAGTAAAAATGTAATAAATACATGCACTAGTAAACTGCAAATTGGTATATTAAAAATAATTTTATATCACAGAACAAAATAATTTATTTTAACACAATTTTAATTTATAAACTTATTAAAGATTTCCAGAAAACTGTTCAAAGCAAGATATTCTTGTGCTGACATGATGTGGAGAGACATTTCAAAAGTTTTAGTGCCTAAAGCCCGCAAATATTAAAACATCGTGCTTCCCGATTTGCAGCCCAATTTCTAGGTATCAATTACCGTGGTTTTCATAAATGAATGCCACTGCAGTGAGCACAGAAGGAAGCAACAAGGACTGGGCTTAGAGGCTGCAGCAGGGACACCTGACTGCTCTCCCGTTGAGCCCTCCCAGAAGTATTAATTATTTGTCTGGGAAAAGGGAGCTGTCAGGTGTGGGGTTCATTCAGAGAAGGTCCTTTTTTTCCCACTTGCTGAATAAATGAAAAATAGTGTTGCTGTACTTAGTTTGGAGGGGCTCAGGGAATAATAGATAGAGTACACTTAGGAAGCAAATGTAAATCAATATTTTCTGAATGCAGGAAAAATGAATTTCCCGGCAGAAAATAGGAAGAACCTTTTGGCTCAGGTAGAGGAATGTTATCCTCTCAGGAACTGGAGTGTGATAAAAAGAGATTGATTTCTCAAGTACTGTGGAAGTTTCGTGACAATGTAGAAATTAAGTAGGCTAACAATGAAATTTTGTCAAACCAATAAAATAATTTAAAATAGATAATTCAAAGCAACAAAGTCAAAATTAATTATATATGTATTCAAATGTGTAAATATGTGTTCATAGGTCATGTTTCATGAATGAAGGGGGATCATTCTTCAGAACTTAATTCATGTGACTATGTTGAAGCTGATTAATGAGTGGCAAGACTTTAGTGTGCTACTTCAACAAAACTTGATATCTTATTTCACTTATTGTAATGATTACTTTTTATCATCAACTTATCCAATTAAAATTGTTGTTGGTCTTGCTATATTTATAGGTAATCATGTATCTAGTGGATGCAGAGTGGTACTCTTCCATCATGCTAACCTATACAAGTTGTGACTTAATTTATCTTGTAATGGATATATACTCTAATTCCACATGGCTTAATTGCAGCCAGTTTTCTCTGGTAAGCATTTTAGCAGTGCCTGTTTGCAGCTGATTGAGCAGTACTACTCCAATTAGTTTGTCTATTCTTCATAATATTCTGCAGACCGTATTTCTAGGCTTTTCACATTTTTTAGCCTACCAGAATCAAACTTTCAAGCCATTGAATTTACTAACATTAAACATTGTAGTTCATTTCAGAATGACACAGTCATAGCTATACAAGAGTAGGAAGAAGGAAATCAACAGAGTAACTTGGAAAATGAGCAATTTTTAGAATTAGAAAGCTATTTAGATATAATCACATGCCTTTTGAAGATTGGTTAGATATAGAGGACTCTGGGAAAGAGAAAAAAATGTTTCTCAAATTCAAATCTCTTGTTTTTATTTTTTGGTTTGTTTTTTTAACTCAACATCACCAAGTAATCATTTCCTTTTTCCTTTTCAATAATGTGTCATTTACTGTAAAAGTTGTATAATTTATCTCTGAAATTAGTATTACTTTTGCTTGACATTTTATCAAAATATTCGCTTTTAAAATTAAACAAATAGGTAGTGAGTAATACAGGTGAATGTACATACACTTTATCGTTTGTTACACAAACACATACAAAGATTTCATGTTCTTTGAATCCTGAATCCTGAGTTTACAATATCCTTTATGATACTATGTTGGTGCTGCTCTTTTGATCTTGAGTGAATTATATTTTTTTAAATCTACCCTCATCATTGGACATTGCTTGCTTTCTTGTGGTAGTCTTGATTTACTATCATCTACAGTTGTCAATGTAAGAATAGCAAAGTTGTCTTGTTCATTTATTTTTTATATATTACTAATGCGATTTTTAATCAATGCTTAATTTTTCTTTTTTTTTTAAATTGCACTTTACATTTTGGGTACATGTGGAGAAAATTCAGGATTGTTGCATAGATACACACATGGCAGCGTGATTTGCAGCCTTCCATCCTTTCACCTACATCTGGCATTTCTTCCAATGCTATCTCTCTTCAACTCGCCATCCCTGCTATCCCTCCCCTATTTCCCCCCAACAGACCCCAGTGTGTGATGCTCCACTCCCTGTATCCATGTGTTCTCATTGTTCAACACCCGCCTATGAGTGAGAACATGTGGTGTTTGATTTTCTATTCTTGTGTCAGTTTGCTGAGAATGATGGTTTCCAGGTTGATCCATGTCCCTACAAAGGACACGGACTCATCGTTTTTGATGGCTGCATAATAACTCATAGTGAATATGTGCCACATTTTCCCTGTCCAGCCTCTCATCGATGGGCATTTGGGTTGGTTCCAAGTCTTTGCTATTGTAAACAGTGCTGCAATGAGCATTCGTGTGCACGTGTCCTTATAGTAGAATGATTTATAATCCTTTGGATATATACCCAGTAATGGGATTGCTGGGTCAAATATAATTTCTATTTCTAGGTCCTTGAGGAATTGTCTCACTGTCTTCCACAATGGTTGAACTAATTTACACTCCTACCAACAGTGTAAAAATGTTCCTATTTCTCCACATCCTCTCCAGCATCTGTTATCTCCAGATTTGTTAATGATCACCATTCTAACTGGCATGAGATGGCATCTCAATGTCATTTTGATTTGCATTTCTCTAATGACCAGTGATGATGAGCATTTTTTCATGTTTGTTGGCCTTATGTATGTCTTATTTTGTAAAGTGTCTGTTCATAACCTTCACCCACTTTTGAATGGGCTTGTTTGTTTTTTTCTTGTAAATCTGTTTTAGTTTTTGTAAATTCTGGATATCAGCCCTTTGTCAGATATGTAGACTGCAAAAATTTTTTTCCATTCTGTTGGTTGCTGATTCACCCTAATGACTGTTTATTTTGCCGTGCAGAAGCTATGGAGTTTGATTAGGTCCCATTTGTCTATTTTGGCTTTTGTTGCCAGTGCTTTCAGTGATTTGGCCATGAAGTCCTTGCCTATGCCTGTATCCTGAATGGTTTTGCCTGGATTTTCTTCTAGGGTTTTTATGGTGTTAGGTCTTATGTTTAAGTCTTTAATCCATCTGGAGTTAACTTTAGTGTAAGGGGTCAGGAAGGGGTCCAGATTCTGCTTTCTGCAAATGGCTAGTCAGTTTTCCCAACACTGTTTATTAAACAGGGACTCCTTTCCCCATTGCTTTTTTTTTTTTTTTTCAGGTTTTTCAAAGATCAGATGGTTGTAGATATGTTGTGTCACCTCCGAGGCTCTGTTGTGTTCCATTGGTTTATATCTCTGTTTTCGTACCAGTATCATGCTGTTTTGATTACTATAGTCTTGTAGTATACTTTGAAGTCCAGGAGTGTGATGCCTCCTGCTTTGTTCTTTTAGCTTAGAATTGACTTGGCTATGCGGGCTCTCTTTTGGTTCCATATGAAGTTTAAGGTGTTTTTTTCCAGTTCTGTGAAGAAGGTCATTGGTAGCCTGATGGGGATAGCATTGAATCTGTAAATTACTTTGGGCAGTATGGCCATTTTCACGATATCGATTCTTCCTAATTATGAACATGGGATGTTTCTCCCTCTGTTTTTCTCCTCTCTGATTTTGCTGAGCAACAGCTTGTAGTTCTCCTTGAAGAGGTCCTTTATGTTCCTTGTTAGTTGTACTCCTAGGTATTTTATTCTCTTTGTGGCAATTGTGAATGGAAGTTTGTTCTTGATTTGGCTCTCTTTAAGTCTGTTATCGGTGTATAGGAATGCTTGTGATTTTTGCACATTAATTTTTTATCCTGAGACTTTAGTGAAGTTGCTTATCAGTTTCAGGAAATTTTGGGTTGAGACAATGTGGTCTTCTAGATATACAATCATGTCGTCTGCAAATAGAGACAGTTTGACTTCCTCCTTTCCTATTTGAATGCCCTTTATTTCTTTTTCTTGCCTGATTGCTCTGGCTAGAACTTCCAGTACTACATTGAATATGAGTCAAGAGAGAGCATCCTTGTCTAATGCCAGATTTCAAAGGGAATGCTTCCAGTTTTTGCCCATTCAGTATGATATTGGCTGTTGGTTTGTTGTAAATAGCTATTATTATTTTGAGATACATTCCGTCAATACCTAGTTTATTGAGGGTTTTTAGCATAAAGGGCTGTTGAATTTTGTCAAAGGCCTTCTCTGCGTCAATTGAGATAATCATGTGGTTTTTGTCTTTGGTTCTGTTTATGTGGTGAATTGCATTTATACACTTCCGTCTGTCGAACCAGCCTTGCATCCCCGGGATGAATCCTAGTTGATCATAGTGGATAAGCTTTTTGATGTGCTATTGCAATCAGCTTGCCAGTATTTTATTGAAGATTTTTGCATCTATGTTCATCATGGATATTGGCCTGAAGTTTTCTTTTCTTGTTGAGCCTCTGCCAGGTTTTGGTATCAGGATGATTTTGGTCTCATAAAATGATTTGGGAAGGATTTCCTCTTTTTGGATTATTTGGAATAGTTTCAGGAGGAATGGTATCAGCTCCTCTCTGTATGTCTGGTAGAATTCGACTGTGAACCCATCTGGACCTGGACTTTTTTTGGGTGGCAGGCTCTTAATTGCTGCCTCAACTTTAGACCTTGTTATTGTTCTATTCAGTGTTTTGCCTATTTCCTGGTTTAGACTTGGGAGGATGCAAGTGTCTAGGAATTAATACATTTTTTCCAGGTTTGCTAGTTTATGTACATAGAGTTGTTTGTAATAATCTCTGATGATGGTTTGAATTTCTGTGGAATCTGTGGTGATGTCTCCTTTATTTTTTTTTTATTTCATCGATGATTATTCTCTCTTTTCTTTTTTATTAATCTGGCTAGTGGTCTGTCTATTTTGTTGATCTTTTCTAACAACCAGCTCCTGAATTTATTGATTTTTGAAGGGTTTTTTGTGTTTCTATCTCTTTCAGTTCTGCTCTGATCTTAGTTATTTTTTGTCTTCTGCTAGGTTTTGAGTTTTCTTGATCTTGCTCCTCTAGCTCTTTCAATTTTGATGATAGGGTGTCAATTTTTGATCTCTCCTTGCTTCTCATGTGGGCACCCATTGCTACATATTTTCCTCTAGAGACAGCTTAAAATGTGTCCCAGAGATTCTGGTGTGTTGTGTCTACGTTCTGATTGGTTTCGAAGAACATCTTTATTTCTGCTTTCATTTCATTGTTTATCCAGTCAACATTCAAGAGCCAGTTGTTCAGTTTTCATGAAGCTGTGCGGTGCTGAGTTAGTTTCTGAATTATGAGTTCTAACTTGATTGCAGTGTGGTCTGAGAGACTGTTTGTTATGGTTTCTATTCTTTTGCATTTGCTGCGGCGTGATTTACTTCCAATTATGTAGTCAATTTTAGTCTAGGTGACATGTGGTGCCAAGAATAATGTATATTCTGTGGATTTCAGGTGGGGATTTCTGTAAATGTCAATTAGGTTAGCTCGATCCAGGTCTGAGTTCAAGTCCTGGATATCCCTTTTAATTTTCTGTCTGGTTCATCTGTCTAATATTGATAATGGGGTGTTAAAATCACCGACTATTACTGTGTGGGAGTCTAAGTCTCTTTGTAAGCCATTATGCACTTGCCTTATGTACCTCGGCGCTCCTGTATTGGGTGTGAATATATTTAGGACCGTTAGCTCTTCTTGTTGCATTGATCCTTTTACCATTATGAAATGTCCTTCTTTGTCTCTTTTGATCTTTGTTGCTTTAACATCTATTTTATCAGAGATGAGAATTGCAACTCCTGCTTTTTTTTTGCTCCCTATTTGCTTGGTAAATCTTCCTCCATTCCTTTATTTTGAGACTTTGTGTATCCTTGCATGTGAGATGGGTTTCCTGGTTACAATACACTGATGGGTTTTGGCTTTTTATCCAATTTGCCAGTCTATGTCTTTTGATTGGGGCATTTAGTCCATTTACATTTAGGGTTAATATTGTTATGTGTGAATTTGATACTGCCATTTTGGTGCTAGCTG
>NW_016107693.1:2138685-2146183 GCF_001604975.1 Cebus imitator | reverse complement strand
GTTTCTTACTACCCACCTTCTGAAGTCTGATTCTGTCATTTCATCACACTTGTTCTCCATCCAATCTTGTTCCCTTGCTGTTTAGGAGTTGTGATCCCTTGTAGGAGGAGAGGTGTTCTGGTTTCGGTTGCTTTCATCCCTTTTGGGCTGGTTTCTTCCCATCTTTCTGGATTTATCTACCTGTCGTCTTTGTAGTTGCTGACTTTCAGATTGGGTCTCTAAGTGGACGTCTAGTTTGTTGATGATGAAGTTATTTATGTCTCTTAGTTTTCCTTCTAACAGTCTGGCCCCTCTGCTGTAGGACTGCTAAGGTTCCCTCCAGGCCTTGTTTGCCTGGGGATCGCCTGCAGCGGCTGCAGAACAGTAAGGGTTGCTGCCAGTATCTTCTTCTGCTATCCTTGTCCCAGAAGGATACCTGCCAAATGTCAGCCTGATCTCTCCTTTATGAGGTGACTCTTTGGATATACAGGGGTCAGGGAGCTGCTTGAGGAGACAGTCTGTCTTTTACAGGAGCTCAAATGCTGAGCTGTGAGCTCCGTTGTTCATTCAGAGCTGCTGGGCAGGTATGTTTAGATCTGCTGCAGCAGAGCTCATAATCTGCTTTTTGTTCCCAGGGAGTTAGGGCTTTATTGATGAGTCTCTGTTGTGCTGCTGTCATTTTTTTTTCTTTTCAGGGCTGCCCTGCCCAGCAAGGAAGCACCCTAGTTACTGTCTGCCTGCAGAGGCTTTGCTGAGCTACTGTGGGCTCTGCCCAGCTGCCCTGTGAACTTCCCTGCAGTCTTGTTTATATGGGCGTAGTTAGCACTGCCTCGGGCATGGTGGCCTGCCTCTGTATTGGGGGACTCTCTCTTTAATGACAGGTTGCCTCGGCAATGGCGGGTCGCCTTGGCAATGGCAGGCAACCTCAGCAATGGCGGGTTGCCTTGGCAACAGCAGGTTGCCTCAGCAATGGCGGACTACCTTCTTATTGGTTCAGTGCCTCGGTAATTGCGGATGCCCTTCCCCCACAGAGCTGGACCGTCCCTGGTTCAGCTGTGCTTCCTGTGAAACTCTCAATCCAGAGAGTTTCTGATTGCTGTTCTGTTGTGGGGCTGGAACCAGCTGAACCTGATCACCTGGCTCCCTGCCTCAGAGCCTTTTTTGTTTTTTTTTCTTTGTTATCCCAGGTGTTCCAGTCACCTGTTGAAAGGGCGCCGGGATCTGTTTCCCATGTGGCGACCTACTGCTCCAGCTTAAACAGTGGCGCTGAGATTCCTGGTGCTTTTTTTGCTCAGGAATCTCCTAGACTGGCTCCCTGTTCAGTCCCCTCTTTAATCAGATGAATGCGCGGCTTCCCGGGGCTCCAATCACCAGCCACAAGGGCACCCGGACCAGTGTATTTTGTACGGAGAACTGCCAGCCAGGCTGCCGACAAAGCAACTGAGCGGGGCAAAGCAGCCACGCGGTGCAAAGTAGCCCCATGGGGCAAAGGAGTCCCGCCGTCCGAAAGAACCACGCCGGCCAAAACTGCCTTGTTGGTGACATGTGGGTCGCCTCTACCTAGGAATCTCCTGGTCTGTGGGCTATAAAAATGCGGCCTCCACTCATCCTCTGTGCTTTCACTGGGAGCTGCAACTCCGAGCTGTTCTTAAACGGCCATCTTGGCCCCAGTGGTTAATTTTCCAAGTCATAAGATGACTGAAATTTTTTTTCCCCCATTTATTTATTTTATTGCATTTTAGGTTTTGGGGTACATGTGAAGAACATGCAAGATTGTTGCATAGGTACACACGTGGCAGTGTGATTTGCTGCCTTCCTCCCCATCACCTACATCTGGCATCACTCCCCTTGCTATCTCTCCCCAGCTCCCCACCCCCCACCCTCCCTCCCCTATTTCCCCCCAACTGACCCCAGTGTGTAGTGCTCCCCTCCCTGTGTCCATGTGTTCTCATTGTTCAACACCCGCCCGTGAGTGAGAACTTGCGGTGTTTGATCTTCTGCTCTTCTGTCAGTTTGCTGAGAATGATGGTTTCCAGGTTCATCCATGTCCCTACAAAGGACGCAAACTCATCGTTTTTGATGGCTGCATAATATTCCATGGTGTATATGTGCCACATTTTCCCTATCCAGTCTATCGTCGATGGGCATTTGGGTTGGTTCCAGGTCTTTGCTATTGTAAACAATGCTGCAATGAACATTCATGTGCATGTGTCCTTATAGTAGAACGATTTGTAATCCTTTGGATATATACAATGCTATACTTTCTGAGGAGATAGTAATGGTCTATTTTGTAGGATCTGAAATTGTTGACTGAATTTGTCAAAAGCTCAATGAGTCTGCCGTTAAGATTTGTGTAATTAATTGCCTCTGGGTTTTGCAGCAAAAGGAGAAAATTGTAAACAAATATGGATGACTTCATACTAATATGCATGCCGACACACTCAAAGAAGGATACTGATGCTTGCAATTTATGTTGAAATGCATAAAAATAAGATGTATTAATGGATAGTTACTATTATGCATTAATATGTAGGATTATATGTAGTGTACAGTACTATGCAATAATGTATATTTAGTAAGTGGTAAGGGCAGAATTCAAATCCCACTTTTGTGGTCCCCAAATCTATGTTCTGTCCACTCTTTTATGCTGTCTCCTTAAACTCTCCTTTTCCCACTTATACCAACAAGGACCAGCATGAAAGTAGACTGTTTGAAGGAAAGCTTTTAATGCTGTTTTTGTCTTCTGTTTTCTGTTAATAATAATATTAACTCAGAATTGTATTAATATGTAATTTATTTCACCCTAAAAGCTTGCACTTTTTTTTTTTAGATGGAGTTTTGCTCTGTTGCCCAGGCTGGAATGCAATGGCATGATCTCAGCTCATTGCAACCTCCACCTCCCAGTTTCAAGCGATTCTCCTTCCTCAGCCTTCCTAGTAGCCTGGGCAACACTACAGTGGATAATTTTTGTATTTTGTATTTTTTTTGCAAAGATGAATATGGCCTGCTTTCTTTTTCGTTGTAACTCTTCAATTCTGCCTGACAATCAATTCAATTTAATATAACCCCTTGGGAAGCACACTTTCTTCCTGTGCAGGAAATTTCAAAATATCAAAAATACATAAAAGGTGGCTTATATCTGGAAGAAGAAAGACAGGCGTGCTTCTAGAAGAATCACCCTTGAGTTGGACTCTGAGAATTAAACTGTTGCCATGCTCATCTGTTAATGTTTCTTTTGTTATTAAACTTTCAGTTCTGGGGTACGTGTGCAGATCTGGCAGGATTGTTACATAGGTATACACATGCCATGGGGGTTTGCTGCCTCCACCCCCCTGTCAACTACATTAGGTATTTCTCCTACTGTTATCCCTCCCCAATCTCTCCACCCCCTGCTATTTCTCCTTTACAATTGCAAAGACTTGGAACCAACCCAAATGCCCATCAAGGATAGACTGGATAAAGAAAATGTGGCACATATACACCATGGAATACTATGCAGCCATAAAAAGGATGAGTTCATGTCCTTTGCAGGGACATGGATGAATGCGAAAACCATCATTCTCAGCAAACTGACACAAAAACAGAAAACCAAACACTGCATATTCTCACTCATAAGTGGGTGTTGAACAATGAGAACATATGGACAAAGGGAGGAGAACATCAATTTTTGTATTTTTAGTACAGACAGGTTACAACATGTTGGCCAGGCTGCAAACTCGTGACCTCAGATGATCTGCCCACCTCAGCCTCCCAAAGTACTGTGATTGCAGATGTGAGTCACCGAACCTGGCCTGACATTTGTTTTTGTATGTCAGGTATCCATGCTATTACAGTTAGTTCTTAATGCATGATTTGGAGCACCAAAATTGAAACTTGTTTTAATCATTAAAACTGGGTAGTCACTTTTTCATCTTTCTTTATCTTTATTCTCCATATACTAATAAATATGAATGCAGAATTTGTGACTGAGAGGTGATGTCAGATATTTAACCACATTTTTCCATAAACTTTCTTGACAGATTAAGCATACCTCCTAAAGAAATCACATTACTAAGATGTTTATATAGCAGTCAAAGATACATTTTATATCAATCTTTAATACACCATTTGTTTGTTTTCAAGTCTGGAATTAGATCTATCATTTAGCTAGAGACAGCTTTTCACAGAGCTGTCATTCTTTATGGTGTTCATACATTTTCTAAAGAGTACTTTTTTTTATTTATTTCTTTTAGAACTATGTTGAGTCACACAAACTGAAACAAATTGTAAAACATGATTTCCAAAATGAATTATCACCTTCACTATGACTTAATTTGTCCTGACAATTTTTTGTAATGACAATACAGTATTTTTTTCTGACAGGTACTATTAGGTTTGGTGAAGTACACTGATTTCATATTTCTGAGAAAGTGACTCAGCTCAAATGGAGAAATCTCTATGACAGAATGGACAGTGCAAAAGAGAGACACAATACATTTACGTAAATTAACATTGAACTAGGATTAATAAAACATAAAACAAAGTCATAAGCCACTGTTATAAAAGCCTAATTAATAACTGGTTTAAAGCAAGCTACATTGCATAATGCTTATATTGCCTTTTAGATTCAAAGTTGAGAGAGAGAAAATCAGATTTTTTTATCATCATAAATAATTTTAAATAATGTTCATAACTCAAGTGTATGATCAATTATGGAACAATTATAGCACTCTTTCTAAACTAGGATATTTTTGATAATAAATCCGTGTATGCTTATTTCTAGAGAAATGCCTAAATAATAATTATCTAGGCAGCTATAAAAATGGTATCTTATTTCCTCAATGGAGTACCTGTGACCCTCTGAAGATAAGGAAATGATTAATACTGCTCAAAATTAATTAAATTCTGGAGGTATTACGGATTGATTTCACTAACCACATAATCAGATACTGGAGGTATCTTATGGTCAGTGTTGCTATAACTTGGCAGTACTTTAACTTCCAACATATTCTTAAATCTTAGAACCTTCTGTGATTACCTCTCTTTTGAGGCATACTGCCTCATTGACTACAGGATTGACTATGGCTAATTCATCATGGGAAATTTAGTTCCCAGCTATTTCAGAAGATTCTCAAGAAGCAAGATTATTTATAATCTCTTTACAACTCCTTGTGGTTTATATGACTTCTTGTTTTAACCAGTAGACTTCGGCCTCACACGAATCACTTTTGGAAAGAGTATTACAGTCCTTTACTATACCAAACTCCAAGTGCCCTCTCATCCATTCTTCCCCAACACTGTCATGAGTCCCATTTATTATTCTCTAGTCACCGCTCATACAATACTAACACTAAATTTTGTTGTTTAATGCAGTTTTACCAAAAGGAATTATAACAGAGCAGATATAAATTTAAAATGTCATGTAGTTGTTGGTTTTGTGAACAATTTTGTATACTGTTTTATTTATTTATTTATTTTAATTGACAGATAAGATTGTATTGTTTTAGCCTCTTTTGGTATCCTTTCCTCTCATTAGAACATCACCTCCGGGCACATCACTTGTTATTGCATCCTATTGTTCCTTATCTCAGAGAAAGGCCCTGTAACAATATACAGCTTCCTTTTCCTTTCTTTCTTCTTTTTTTTAACAAGTACAATTAGGTTCAGTATATCACACATATACACATATTTCACGTTTCTGAGAAAGAAACTTTTTTACTTGATCCCACACTAAAATCTGAATTTTCTACATATGGACAGATGTCCCAGAATCACTTGGCTCTCCAGGTCCTAGAATTGACAAAAATTATAATATTGAGAATATTATGACTGTGAAAGAGATGTGATCTAACCAACCACCATCTTACTTTAACTTCCAAACCTTCCTGAGTCATTCCTGAGCTTGTGCCCAGTTAAATTTGAGAGAAAGTTAGTTTATAGTTTAAATGATAATAACCCTTCTCCAGAACTCAATGGCCCTGTGTAGCTAATGAGAGACCACTACGAGATAGAGGAGTTTGAATTCTGCTAAGATGCAGACCTAAAGATTACCAGCTATTATTCCAGAGGTCACAAAATTTGGAATGTCCCCAATTACTCCTGCAGACATCACTGTTATAGAACCAAACATTGGCCTTTTGAGATGTCTTCAGGTTTTTGCATTTCTGAATATGATGGCTTCACCTGAGCCTGCCAGCTTGCCCTGTGTCCCCACTCAGAAGTAGACTCAACATGCACAAGGACCATTTTCCACACTCTTATGATTGCATCCCCAGCCAATCAGTAACATCCATTTTATAGCCAGTCCCTTTCCCCAAAACTACCCTTGAAAACCCTAGCCTAGAATTTTCAGAGTGGCTGGCTTGAGTAATAATAAATGTCTGGTCTCCAGTTCAGTCCCTTGTGCATGAATTGAACTCTTTCTCTATTGCAATTCCCCTGGATTGATAAATTAACTTTATCTGGGCAGCGGGCAAAATGAACCTACTGGGCAGTTACATTATCTCTTGAAACTGATGCTCTACATATTGCCATCCCTATTCCTAATTCAAGCTTGGAGACTCTTTCACTACCCTAGCTCAGCTTTTGTTACCAACAGTAAATCTGTACAGGTCTGCAGAAACCTCAACTCTTGCCACCTAAGAAGAAATAATTCGACAGAGGGATATAAGGCAGGAGACACAGGCAAGTTTTAGCGCAGGAGTGAACGTTTATTAAAAAGCCTAGTAATGAAAGGAAGTGAAATACACTTGGAAGAGGGCCAAGCAGGCTATTTGAGAGATCAGTTATGTGGTTTGACCTTTTGACTTAGGGTCTTGCATTCCTTTTACCCCAATTTTTCCCTTGGGGTGACATGCCAGCACATGAGAGGAGGCATACACAGTGCGTTTACAGAAGTGGTATGCATGCTGTCTTGAGTCGTTCTTCCCTTACCAGTCTAGCATACCAGTCAAATTCCACCATTTTGCTTCTTAATGTGCATGTTTGAGTCCAATTCTGAGATCTTATTGGGAAGCTGCGGATCATCAGTTTCAGGGTTTTCCTGTCTACTGGGAGACTGCCTTTCCCTGGTACTGGCTATGTGAGGGAAGCCCTCTCCTGCCAGGCTCATACCCAACTTGCTACGCACTGTTCACAGCTTAATTCCTATCCATTCTACTTCATTTTGATGCCTCCTCTTACCTCTGCACTCCTTTCTATTGTCCTTCTCTGACTATAGACCCACATGATATCTGGCCAAGCTCATTTTGGGAGTAGCAATCCTCTTCTCTCAATCATCACTTCCACTGACCTTCTTCAGGCTCGCATCACTTCTTACTTGTTTTTGTTTTTGTTGTTGTTGTTGTTGTTTTTAGACAGAGTCTCGCTCTGTCACTCAGGCTGGAGTGCAATGGCACCATCTTGGCTCACTGCAATCTCTGCCTCCCAGGTTCAATCAATTCTCCTGCCTCAGCCTCCTGAGTAGCTGGGATTACAGGCACCCACCACCATGCCTGGTTAATTTGTGTGTGTGTGTGTGTGTGTGTGTGTGTGTGTGTGT
>NW_016107693.1:2090162-2138595 GCF_001604975.1 Cebus imitator | reverse complement strand
ATATTGGCCAGGCTGGTCTTGAACTCCTGACCTTTTGATCTGCCCACCTTGGCCTCCTGCAGTGCTGGGATTACAGGCGTAAGCCACTGCACCCAGTTGTTACCTACTCTCTTTCAATAACTTCTACTCACTGGTCTCCCTTTCTCTTTCTTTTCCGCAGTTTAATTGCTACATTGTATTCAAAATTATCTTTCTAAATCACGTGTCTTATTATGCAACTACCTGACAACACCATTTCAATTGTCCATAATATAAAGTAAAAAATCCTAATTATGATATTTACAACAAAACTCTCAAAATTAGTTCCTCTCTAGCTTTCTCACCTAGCACTTTCTACTTTGCACCTATAAGTCAAGGCTTCAGATTTGCGGAATTTTCCAAATATGCTATGCCCAGAGTGTTTCTTATGCTTTCTCTTTTTATCTGCTTTATTATCTTCTACCTAAACTTTATGAATGAGACCAAATTGCACTACCTTTCTCAAGTATTCCTGAATTGCTTTGTGAAGTGTTAATTTCCTTCTTTGTTATACATTCTCAATATTTTTATAGCTATCAACTAGAAGAATTATTAACAAGTAATTAGATTCTAATTATTAAAAAAAATATCATCCAGTGTTGTGGGAGAGGATTCAGCATGCATCCCTCTTTATATTTTAGGCACTTAGCAAAGTGTGCAGTACTTTGTGGTAACACATAAATTATTTCTTAATTTATAAAGATAATTTAATTGTATTAAAGTTATCAGCATTTTAACCTCTACATACAGACATTTCATCTTCTGATAAAAGCTAACAAGAATGACCAAGAGGTGAGGTGTGGAGACTTAGGCATCAGGAATATGGATTATGAAAAATCTCAGAATGATTCATATTAAGTCTACTTAGAGGATGGACATCCTAGAAGAAAATTTGCATCGAGGTGTTTCTGAAATGTCATTTACAACACTTGACAATGCTTCCTCACTTCCATGCCCACTCCTAGCCTTGACACACACAGGCTGATTCTAGCCTGGATAGTTTTTCTCTTTAACAATCACAAAATTCTTTCCATGAGGACTGCTGGTGCTGCAGCCAGAGTGAGAGGTCATTCAATCCCAGTTCTCAGCTTCATGTGCTTTAAAACTTTATTCATTCAGTCTTAGATAACTCCATATCTGTAACCTTACTTGGTAAGACGTAAATTCCTATGGCATGAAGTGGAGTTCCTTTCCAGGCCTATAACAAGAAGAAACCAGGATTTGGGGTATATGTACTTTTCTTGTTTATTGTGCTGTAACTAGAAATAACCACTCAAACATTATTTTCTAAACCTGCTACAAAACAAAACTTACTCTGTGTTGTTCTACAGGAAAACACTTGCCTTCCAAAAATCTCACTTTATGCATTTAATGTGCATTTATATGAATAATGCAAGCAAGAAAAGATGCACTTTCCTTGTCTGAAAAGAGCTTACAAGTAAGAGATATTGAGAACTGTGAAACATATGAAGAGACCATTCCTGCTTGACTGTAATTGTCTACTAAGAAGAAAAAGGAAAATGTATACTGGTATAAGAGCATGGTAAATCTTGACTGACAAAAGAGCTGGTATCAGTAAGATGAGCAATTAAAATTGCTGATAATTTAAAATTTTCATGAAGACAATGAAGGTAAAGCCTGCATTTTGAGGTTAGAGAAGGAAATATTAATGATGGCATTGATGATAAATAGAGCAGTAATATGATGCTTAATATTTGTGTTGTACCAAAAATTATGGATTAAAGGGTAGTGAAAGCCATGCAGTAGTTAAATAATAAAAACTGGTGTGATGTTTAGGGAATTGCAAACTGAAAGAAAGATTACTGGTAACTTCAACACTTTCAGTAAAATGTGGGAGTAAAACAAAACTTTTATCTGTCATTACAATGGAAAAATACCTAATCAAAATGTTTGTGAGAGTCTACATATTTAGAAGAATCCTTTTCTTTTTTTTTCTTGGTAATGATCCAACCATGGTGAAGATTTATGAATCTTCTAAGAAGATGGTAATAATCCTAAGTGTTTCTCAATTCCTTTTGTCTCTTCATAAGAATTTATCTGATGTTTCCTTAGACAATCTTGGCTTTTATCTTGAATTTTCTTATTTGATATGACAGCCTTAAAAAAAAAAAATCTCTGCTGGGCTACAGGTTAAAATCACATGAGATTTTTAACTGGGATGCCTTATCCAAGGTAAGCCACTGACTCTTCTGTCCTTGCTCCTGTGTGCCTGCTTCCTTCCCTCCTTCCTTCCTTCTTTCCTTCCTTCCTTCCTTCCTTCCTTCCTTCCTTCCTTCCTTCCTTCCTTCCTTCCTTCCTTCCTTCCTTCCTTCCTTCCTTCCTTCCTTCCTTCCTTCCCTCCCTCCCTCCCTCCCTCCCTCCCTCCTTCCTCTCTCTCTGTACCTCCCTCTCTCTCTCTCTCTCTCTTTTTATTATACTTTAAGTTCTGGGATACATGTGCAGAGCATGCAAGATTGTTGCATATGTACACACATGCCATGGTGGTTTGCTGCCTCCATCCCCCTGTCACCTACATTAGGTATTTCTCCTAATGTTATCCCTCGCCAATCTCCCAACCCCCTGCTATTCGTCCCTTAGTCCCCATCCCTCAACAGACCCCAGTGTGTGATGTTGCCCTCCCTGTGTCCATGTGTTATCATTGTTCAACACCCACTTATGAGTGAGAGAATATGGTGTTTAGTTTTCTGTTCTTGTGTTAGTTTGCTGAAAATGATGGTTTCCAGATACATCCATGTCCCTGCAAAAGACCTGAACTCATCGTTTTTAATGGCTGCATATTATTCCACAGCATGTATGTGCCACATTTTATTTATCTGGTCTATCCTTGATGGGCATTTGGGCTGGTTCCAAGTCTTTGCTATTGTAAACAAGGCAGCAATGAACATACTTGTGCATATGCCTTTATAATAGGGCAATTTATAATTCTTTGGGTATATATCCAGCAATGGGATTGCTGGGTCAAATGATATTTCTATTTCTAGATCCTTGAAGAATTGACACACTGTCTTCCACAGTGGTTGAACTAACTTACACACCCACCAACAGTGTAAAAGTATTCTTATTTCTCCACATCCTCTCCAGCATCTGCTGTTTCCAGATTTTTAAATGATCACTATTCTAACTGGTGTGAAATGGTATCTCAATGTGATTTTGATTTGCATTTCTCTAATGACTAGTGATGATGAACATTTTTTCATATGTTTGTTGGCCACATAAATGTCTTATGTTGAAAAGTGTCTGTTCATATCTTTGCCCACTTTTGAATGGGCTTTTTTTTTTGTATATTTGTTTTAGTTCTTTGTAGATTCTGGATATTAAACATTTGTCAGATGAGTAACCTGAAGAAATTTTTTCCCATTCTGTTGCTTGCCAGTTTACTGTAATGATTATTTCTTTTGCTGTGAAGAGCTCTTAAGTTTAATTAGATCCCATTACTCTATTTTGGCTTTTGTTGCCATTGCTTTTGGTGTTTTAGTCATGAAGTCCTTGCCTATGCCTATGTCCTAAATGGTTTTGCCTAGGTTTTCTTCTAGGGTTTTTATGGTGTTGGGTCTTATGTTTAAATCTTTAATCCATCTGGAGTTAATTTTTGTATAAGGTGTGAGGAAGGGGTCCAGCTTCAGCTCTCTGCACATGGCTAACCAGTTTTCCCAACACCATTTATTAATTAGGGAATCCTTCTCCCATTGCTTGTTTTTGTCAGGTTTGTCAAAGATGAGATGGTTTTAGATGTGTGGCATTACATTGGAGGCCTCTGTTCTGTTCCTTTGGTCTCTATGTCTGTTCTGGTACCAGTACCATGCTGTTTCAATTAATGTAGCCTTGAAGTATAGTTTGAAATCAGGTAGCATGATGCCTCCAGCTTCGTTATTTTTGTTTAGAATGGTCATGGTTATGAAAGCTCTTTTTTGAAGACCTTAATAATGACGACAATGTGGCGTTCTCTTTTCCTAATTGAATACCATTTGTTTCTTTTTCTTGCCTGATTGCTCTGGCTAGGACTTACAATACCATGTTGAATAGGAATGGTGAGAGAGGAAAAACCTGTCGAGTGCCAGTTTTCAAAGGGATTGCTTCCAGTTTCCCATTCAGTATGATATTTCCTGTGGGTTTGTCATAAATAGCTTTTATTATTTTGAGATATGCTCCATCAATAGTTTATTGAGAGTTTTTAGGATAAAGAGTTGTTGAATTTTGTCAAAAGTCTTCCCCATACCTATTGAGATAATCATGTGGTATTTGTCTTTTATTATGTTTATGTGATGGATTATGTTTATAGATTTGCATATGTTGAACCAGCTTTGCATCTGCAGGATGAAGCCTGCTTGATCACAAAGATAAGCTTGTTGATGTGCTGTGGCATTTGGCTTGCCAGTAACTTAATGAGGATTTTTGCATTGATATTCATCATGGATGCTAGCCTGAAATTTATTTTTTTTAATTGCATTTTAGGTATGGGGGTATATGTGAAGAACATGCAAGATTGTTGTGTAAGTCCACACATGGCAGTGTAATTTGCTGCCTTCCTCACCATCACCTACATCTGGCATCTCTCCCCATGCTATCTCTCCCCAACTCCCCACACCCACTGTCCCTCCCCTATTTTCCCCCTACAGACCCCAGTGTGTGATGCTCCCCTCTCTGTGTCCATGTGTTCTCATTGTTCAACATCCGCCTGTGAGTGAGAACATGCGGTGTTTGATTTTCTGTTTTTGTGTCAGTTTGCTTAGAATGATGGTTTCCAGGTTTATCCATGTCCCTGCAAAGGACATGAACACATCGTTTTTGATGGCTGCATAATATTCCATGGTGTATATGTGCCACATTTTCCCTGTCCAGCCTCTCATTGATGGGCATTTGGGTTGGTTCCAAGTCTTTGCTATTGTAAACAGTGCTGCAATGAACATTTGTGTGCATGTGTCCTTATAATACAATGATTTATAATCCTTTGGATATATACACAGTAATGGGATTGCTGGGTCAAATATAATTTCTATTTCTAGGTCCTTGAGAAATTGTCACACTGTCTTCCACAATGGTTGAACTGATTTACACTCCCACCAACAGTCTAAATGTGTTCCTATTTCTTCACACCGTCTCCCGCATGTTGTCTCCAGATTTTTTAATGATCACCGTTCTAACTGGCATGAGATGGTATCTCTATGTAGTTTTGATTTACATTTCTCTAATGACCAGTGATGATGAGCATTTTTTCATATATTTGTTGGCCTCATGTATGTCTTCTTTTGTAAAGTGTCTGTTCATATCCTTCACCCACTTTTGAATGGGCTTGTTTGGATTTTTCTTGTAAATCTGTTTTAGTTCCTTGTAGATTCTGGATATCAGCCCTTTGTCAGATGGGTAGATTGCAATTTTTTTTTCCCTTTCCGTTGGTTGCCAGTTCATTCTAATGACTGTTTCTTTTGCTGTGCAGAAGCTCTGGAGCTTGATTAGGCCTCATTTGTCTATTTTGGCTTTTGTTGCCAATGCTTTTGGTGTTTTGGTCATGAAGTGCTTGCTTATGCCTATGTCCTGAATGGTTTTGCCTAGATTTTCATCTAGGGTTTTAATGGTGTTAGGTCTTACATTTAATTCTTTAATCCTTCTGGAGTTAATTTTAGTTTAAGGTGTCACAAAGGGGTCCAGCTTCAGCTTTCTGCACATGGCTAACCAATTTATTCAACACCATTTATTAAACAGGGAATCCTTTCCTCATTGCTTGTTTTTGTCAGGTTTGTCAAACATCAGATGGTTGTAGATGTGTGGTGTTGCCTCCGAGGCCTCTGTTGTGTTCCATTGCTCTATATCTCTGTTTTGGTGCCAGCACCATGCTGTTTTGATTACTGTAGTCTTGTAGAATAGTTTTAAGTCAGGTAGTGAGATGCCTCCCGCTTTGTTCTTTTTGCTTAGAATTGACTTCGCTATTCGGGCTCTCTTTTGGTTCCACATGAAGTTTAAGGTGTTTTTTTTCAGTTCTGTGAAGAAGATCATTGGTAGCTTGATGGGGATAGTGTTGAATCTATAGATTACTTTGTCAGTATGGCCATTTTTACAATATTGACTCTTCCTCACCATGAACATGGAATGTTTCTCCACCTATTTGTGTCCTTTCTTATTTCGTTGAGCAGTGATTTGTAGTTCTCCTTGAAGAAGTCCTTTACGTTCCTTGTTAGTTGTATTCCTAGGTATTTTATTTTCTTTGCAGCAATTGTGAATGGCAGTTCGTTCTTGATTTGGCTCTCTTTAAGTCTGTCATTGGTGTATAGGAATGCTTGTGATTTTTGCACACAGATTTTTTATCCTGAGACTATGCTGAAGTTGCTTATCAGTTTCAGGAGATTTTGAGCTGAGATGATGGTGTCTTCTAGATATACAATCATGTCATCTGCAAATAGAGACAATTTGACTTCCTGTTTTCCTATTTGGATAACTTTTCTTTTTTCTTGCCTGATTGCTCTGGCTAGAACTTCCAATACTATATTGAATAGAAGGGGTGAGAGAGGGCATCCTTGTTCAATGCCCGATTTCAAAGGGAATGCTTCCAGTTTTTGCCCATTTAGTATGATATTGGCTGTTGGTTTGCTGTAAATAGCTTTTATTATTTTGAGATACGTTCCATCAATACCTAGTTTATTGAGGGTTTTTAGCAAAAAGGGCTATTGAATTTTGTCAAAGGCCCTCTCTGTATCAATTGAGATAATTATATGGTTTTTTCTTTGGTTCTGTTTATGTGTTGAATTACGTTTATAGACTTCCGCATATTGAACCAACATTGCATCTATGGGATGAATCCTACTTGATCATGGTGGATAAGCTTTTTGATGCACTGTTGCAATCGTTTTCCCAGTATTTTATTGAAGATTTTTGCATCTATGTTCAACATGGATATTAGCCTTAAGTTTTCTTTTGTTGGTGAGTCTCTGCCAGGTTTTGGTATCAGGATGATGTTGGTCCCAGAAAACGATTTGGAAAGGATTCCCTTTTTTGGAATGTTTGGAATCATTTCAGAAGTAATGGTACCAGCTCCTCTTTGTATGTCTGGTAGAATTTGGCTGTGAACCCATCTGAACCTGGGCTTTTTTTGGGTGGCAGGCTCTTAATTGCTGCCTCAACTTCTGACCCTGTTATTGTCCTATTCAGGGTTTTGACTTCTTCCTGGCTTAGGCTTGGGAGAATGCAAGTGTCCGGGAATTTATCTATTTCTTCCAGGTTTACTAGTTTATGTGCATAGAGTTGTTTGTAATAATCTCTGATTATGATTTGAATTTCTGTGGAATCTGTGGTGATATCTCCTTTACCTTTTTTATTGCATCTATTTCATTATTCTCTCTTTTCTTTTTTATTAATCTGGCTAGTGGTCTATTTTCTTGATCTATTCTAAAAACCAGCTCCTGGATTTACTGATTTTTTGAAGGGTTTTTTTGTGTTTCTATCTCCCTAAGTTCTGCACTCATTTTAGTTATTTCTTGTCTTCTGCTAGGTTTTGAGTTTCTTTGATCTTTCTCCTCTAGATCTCTCAATTTTGACGATAAGGTGTCAATTTTAGATCTCTGCTTGCTTCTCATGTGGGCGTTTATTGCCATATATTTTCCTCTCTGCAATGCTTTAAATGTGTCCCAGAGATTCTGATATGTTGTGCCTTCTTTCCTGTTGGTTTTGAAGAACATCTTTTTTTCTGCTTTCACTTCCTTGTTTATTCAGTCAACATTCAAGAGCCTGTTGTTCAGTTTCCATGAAGCAGTGTGGTTCTGAGTTAGTTTCTCAATTTTGAGTTCTAACTTGATTGCACTGTTGTCTGAGAGGTTGTTTGTTATGATTTCCGTTCTTTTCCATTTGCTGAGGAGTGATTTACTTCCAATTATGTGGTCAATTTTAGAGTAGGTGAAATGTGGAGCTGAGAAGAATGTACGTTCTGTGGATTTGGAGTGGAGAGTTCGGTAAATGTCTATTAGGTTTACTTGTTCCAGGTCTGAGTTCATGTCCTGGATGTCGTTGTTAATTTTCTGTCTCGTTGATCTGTCTAATATTGACAATGGAGTGTTAAAGTCTCCCACTATTATTGTGTGGGAGTCTAAGTCTCTTTTTAAGTTATTAAGAACTTGCCTTATATATCTGAATCCTCCCGTATTGAATGTGTATATATTTAGGATCGTTAGCTCTTCCTGTTGCATTTATCCTTTTGCCATTAGGTAATATCCTTCTTTCTCTCTTTTGCTCTTTGTTGGTTTAAAGTCTATTTTATCAGATATGAGAATTGCAACTCCTGCTTTATTTTGCTCTCCATTTCCTTGGTAAATATTCCTCCTTCCCTTTACTTTGAACCTTTGTGTATCCTTGCATGTGAGGTGGGTTTCCTGGATACACCACACCGATGGGTTTTGGCTTTTTATCCAATTTGCCAGCCTGTGTCTCTTGATTGGGGCATTTAGTCCATTTACATTTATGGTTAATATTGTTATGTGTGAATTTGATCCTGCTGTTTTGACGCAAGCTGGCTCTTTTGCCCATTAGCTGATGCAGTTTCTTCATTGTGTTGATGCTCTTTACCATTTGGTATGATTTTGGAGTGGCTGGTACTGGTTGTTCCTTTCTATGTTTATTGCCTCTTTCAGGAGCTCTTGTAAAGCAGGCCTAGTGGTGATGAAATCTGAGTACTTGCTTGTTCGCAAAGGATTTTATTTTTCCTTCACTCATGAAGCTTAGTTTGGCTGGACATGAAACTCTGGGTTGAATGTTCTTTTCTTTATGCATGTTGATTATTGACCTCCACTGTCTTCTGGCTTGTAGGGTTTCTGCTGAGAGATCTGCTGTGAGTCTGATGGGCATCCCTTTGTGGGCAACCCGACCTTTCTCTCTGGCTGCCCTTAGCATTTTCTCCTTCATTTCAACCCTGGTGAATCTGACGATTATGTGCCTTGGGGTTGCTCTACTTGAGGAATGTCTTTGTGCTCTTCTCTGTATTTTCTGGACTTGAATATTGTCCTGCCTTGCTAGGTTATGGATGTTTTCCTGAATAATATCCTGAAGAGTATTTTCCAGCTTGGATTCATTCTCTCCATCACATTGAGGTACACCTATCAAACATAGATTAGGTCTTTTCACATAGTCCCATATTTCATGGAGACTTTGTTCATTCCTTTTTACTCTTTTTCTCTAATCTTGTCTTCTCGTTTTATTTCACTGAGTTAATCTTCGATCTCTGATATCTTTTCTTCTGCTTAGTCAATTCAGCTGTTGAAACTGCTTCGTGAAGTTCTTGTGTTGTTTTTTTCAGCTCCATCAATTCACTTATATTCCTCTCTAAATTGTTTATTCTTGTTAGCGTTTCTTCAAATCTTTTTTCAAGGTTCTTAGTTTCTTTGCATTGAAATAGAACATGTTCTTTTAGCTCACAGAATTTTCTTATTACCCACCTTCTGAAGCCTGATTCTGTCAATTCATCAAATTCATTCTCCATCTAGCCTTGTTTCCTGTTGTTGAGGAGTTGTCATCTTTTGCAGGAGGAGAGGCATTCTGGTTTCAGGTGTTTTCATTCTTTTTGCACCGGTTTCTTCCCATCTTTCTAGATTTATCCACCTGTCATCTTTGTGGTTATTGACTTTCAGATTAGGTCTCTGAGTGGACACCCAACTTATTGATGATGAAGTTATTTCTTTATTTCTTAGTTTTCGTTATATCAGTCTGGCCCCTCTGCTGTAGGACTGCTGAGGTCCACTCCAGGCCCTGCTTGCCTGGGGATCACCTGCAGTGGCTGCAGAACAGTAAGTGTTTTTGCTAGTTTCTTCTTCTGCTATCTTTTTCCCAGAAGGATACACACCAGACATCAGTCTGAGCTCTTCTTTATGAGGTGACTCTTTGGATGTATGGGGGTCAGGAAGCTGCTTGATTTATAAAGTCTGTTCTTTATTGGAGAACAGAGTGCTGAGCTGTGAGCTCCATTGTTAATTCAGAGCTGCTGGGCAGGTATGCTTAAGTCTGCTGCAGCAGAACTCATAAAGCACCCTCTTTGTTTTCCCAGGTGCTCTGTTCCAGGGTGTTAGGGCTTTGTTTATGAGCTTCTATTGTGCTGCTGCCTTTTTTCAGGGCTGCCCTGCCCAGTGAGGAAGCAGCCTAGTCACTGTCTGCCTGCAAAGCTCTGCTGAGCCTCTGTCGGCTTTGCCTAGTTGCCCTGTGAATTTCCCTGCAGTCCTGTTTATATGGGTGTAGTTAGGACTGCCTTGGCAATGGCGGCCCACCTCTATAATTGTGGACTCTCTCTGTAATGGCAGGCTGCCTCAGCAATGCAAACTGGCTCTGTAGTGGTGGACTGATTCGGTAATGGCAGACGCCCCTTCCCCACAGAGCTGGACTGTCCCAGGTTCAGCTGTGCTTGCTGTGAAACTCTCAATCCAGAGCATTTCCAATTGCTGTTTTTTTGTGGGGTGGGACCAGCCAAGCCTGATCACCTGGCTCCCTGCCTCAGAGCCTGCACTCCTCCTTTTTTTTTTAGTTGAACGGTCAACTCTGTCTCCCAGGTGTTTCAGTCACCTGCTGAAAAGGTGCCAGGATCTGTGTGATTTTCCATGCAGCGACCCACTTCGCCGGCTGAAACAGCCACGCTGAGATTCGTGGCCCTTTTTTGCCTGGGAAACTCCTGCCCTGGCTCCCTGTTTCAGTCCCGTTTTTAATCAGATGAATGGGCAACTCTGTCTCCCAGGAGTTCCAATAGCCAGCTAAAACAGCACCCGGACCCATGTATTTTGTACAGAGAACCGCTGCTCCAGGGTGCTAGCAAAATAGCCACGTTGGCCAAACCAGCCTTGCTGGAGATCTGTGCGGCTCCTCCATCTGGGAATCTCCTGGTCTGTGGGCAATAAAAATCCTTCTGGAAATGCAGTGTCCACTCACTCTCTGTTCTTTTGCTGGGAGCTGCAATACTGAGTTGCTCCTGATCGATCATCTTGGATCCCTCTATACCTTAAATTTACTTTTTTAACTGTGTCTCTGCTAAGTTTTGGTATCAGGATGATGTTGGTCTCATACAATTAGTTAGGGAGAATTTCCTCTTTTTGTATTGTTTGGAATTGTTTCAGAAGAAATGGTACCATCTCCTTTTTTTATACCTGGTAGAATTTGGCTGTGAACCCATCTGGACCTAGACTCTTTTTGGTTGATAGGCAATTAATTGCTGCCTCAATTTCAGACCTTGTTATTGGTCTGTTCAGGGTTTTAGCTTCTTCCTGGTTTAGTGCTGGGAGGGTGTAAGTGTCCAGTACTTTATCCATTTCTTCTAGATTTACTAGTTTATGTGCATAGTGTTGTTTGCAGTAATCCCTGATGGTAGTTTGTATTTCTGTGGAATGAGCTTCTATTATTTTTTATTATTGTTTTTTATTGCATCTATTTGATTCTTCTCCCTTTTCTTTTTATTAGCATGACTAGTGGCCTATGTATTTTGTTGATCTTTTCAAAAAACAAGCTCCTGGATTCATTGATTATTTTTGTAGAGTTTTTTGTGTCTCTGTCTCCTTCAGGTCTGGTCTTAGTTATTTCTTGTCTTCTGCTAGCTTTTGAATTTGTTTGATCTTGCTCCTCCAGTTCATTTAATTGTGATAATAGGGTGTTTATTTTAGATATTTCCCCATTTCTTATGTAGGCATTTATTGATATAAATTTCCCTCTATTCAGGCTTTAAATGTGTCCCAGAGATTGTGGACCTTGTGTCTTTGTTTTCACTGATTTCAAAGAACATCTTTATTTCTGCCTTCATTTCATTATTCATCCAGTAGCCACTCAGAAGCAGCTTGTTCAGTTTCCATATAGTTGTGTGGTTTTGAGTGAGTTTCTTAATCCTGAGTTCTCATTTGACTGCGGTGTGGTCTAACAGGCTGGGTGTTATAATTTCCATTCTTCTGCTTTGCTGAGAAGTAATTTAATTCCAATTATCTGGTCAATTTTGGAGTAAGTGCGATGTGGTACTGAGAAGAATGTATATTCTGTGGATTTGGGGTGAAGAGTTCTGTAGGATTTATTGAGTCCACTTGGTTCAGATCTGCATTCTAGTCCTGAATATTCTTGTTAATTTTCTGTCTCATTGATCTGTTTAATATTGACAGTGGAGTGTTAAAGTCTCCCACTATTATTGTGCAAGAGTCTAAGTCTTTTTGTAAGTTGTTAACAACTTGCTTTATGTATCTAGGTGATCCTGTATTTGGTACATATATATTTAGGATAGTTAGCTCTTCTTGTTGCATTGATCATTTTATCATTATGTAATGCCCTTCTTTGTCTCTTTTGATTTTTGTTGGTTTAAAGTCCATTTTATCAGACTAGTATTGCAACTCCTGCTTTTTCTTGCTCTCCATTTGTTTGGTAAATCTTCCTCTATCCCTTTTGTTCAGTCTATGTGTGTCTTTGCATGTAAGATGGGTCTCCTGAATACATTATACTGATAGGTCTTGACTTTTTATTCAATTTGCCATTCTATGTCTTTTGATTGGGGCATTTATGCCATTTACATTTAAGTTTAATATTGTTATGTGTGAATTTCATCTTGCCATTTTCATACTAGCTGGTTATTTTGCTTGTAAGTTGATGCAGTTTCTTCATTGTGTTGATGTTCTTTCCCATTTGGTATGTTTTTGCAGTGGTGGGTACTGGTTGTTCCATTCCATGTTTAGTGTTTCTTTCAAGAGCTCTTATAAGGCAGGCCTAGTAGTGACAAAATATCTCAGCAATTGGTTGTCCATAAAGGATTTTATTTCTCCTTCACTTATGAAACTTAGTTTTATTGTATATGAAATTCTGGGTTGAAAGTTCTTTTGTTTGAGGATGTTGAATATTGACTCCCCCTCCCACTCTCTTCTGGCTTGTATGGTTTCTGCCAGGAGGTCTGCTGTGAGTCTGATGGGCTTCCCTTTGTGGGTGACCTGACCTTTCTCTCTGGCTGCACTTACCATTTTGTTCTTCATTTTAACCCAGGTGAATCTAATGATTATGTTTCTTGGGGTTGCTCTTCTTGAGGAATATCTTGTGGCGTTCTCTGTATTTTCTGTATTTGAATGTTGGCCTGCCTTGCTAGTTTGGAGAAGTTCTCCTTGATAACATCCTGAAGAGTGTTTTCCAACGTGGTTTCATTCTCCTCATCACATTCAGGTACACTGATCAAACATAAATTAGGTCTTTTCACATAATCCTGTATTTCTTGGAGGCTTTGTTCATTTCTTTTCACTCTTTTTTCTCTAATCTTGCGTTCTCATTTTATTTCATTGAGTTGATCTTCAATATCTGATATCCTTTCTTCTGCTTGATTCAAGTACTGAAACATGTGTATGCTTTGCAAAGTTCTCGTGATGTGTTTTTCAGCTCCATCAAGTTGTTTATGTTCTTCTCTGAGCTGCTTATTCTAGTTAGAATTTCATCTAACATTTTTTCAAGGTTCTAAGTTTATTTGCATTAGGTTAGAACACGTTCCTTTAGCTCAGAGAATTTTGTTGTTACCCACTTTCTGAAGCCTGCTTCTGTCAGTTCATCAAACTCATTCCCCACCCAGTTTTGTTCACTTGCTTGTGAGGAGTTGTGATCACTTGGAGGATGAGAGGCATTCTGGTTTTTGGTGATTTCATCCTTTTTGCACTGGTTTCTTCTCATCTTTGTGGATTTGTCTACCTTTGGTCTTATTAGTTGGTCACTTTCGGATGCGGTCTCTGAGTGGATGTCCTTTATGTTGATGTTGAAGCTCTTTCTTTTTGTTTTTTAGTTGTCCTCCTAACAGTCAGGCCTCTCTGCTGCAGGACTGCTGGAGGTCCACTCCAGACCCTGCTTGCCTGGGAATCACCCATGGGAGCTGCAGAACAGCAAGGATTGCTGCATTTTCCTTCCTCCGATAGCTTCATTCCAGAAGGGTACCTGCCAGATGTCAACTAGAGCTTTCCTGTATGAGGTGTCTTTTTGGATATATGCAGCTCAGGGAGCCACTTGAGGAGACAGTCTGCCCCTTATCAGAGCTCAAGTGCTGTGCTGGGAGCTCCATTGCTCCCTTAGGGCTGCTGGGCATAGACATTTAAGTTTGCTGCAGCAGAATTCACAACTGCCTCTTTTCCTAGGTGCTCTGCTTCAGGAAGGGGTGCCTTTATTTATAAGTCCCTGACATGCTGCTGCCTTTTTTCAGAGATGCCCTGCTCAGCAAGGAAGGAGTCTAGTCACTATCTGCCTGCAGAGGTATTGCTGAGCTGCCATGCCTTCGCCCAGCTGCTGTGTAAACTTCCTTGCAATTTTGTCCACACAGGCATGGTCGGAACTGCCTTGGTAATGGTGGACTGCCTCGGTAATGGCTGCCTTAGTAATGGTTGACTGCTTTGGTAATAGGGGGCACTCTTCCCTGCACAGAGCTTGACCATTCTGAGTCAAACTCCAAACTGCTGTGCTGGCTGCAAAAATCCCAAGCCAGCAGGTTTCAGCTTGCTGGTCTCTGTGGGGGTGGGCCTGCCAAATCAAATCACCTGGCTCCCTGCCCTCAGTGCTCCCTTCTGAAGGGAAATGGGAGGCTTTGTCTTGCTGGCATTCCAGGTGCCAGCTGAAACAGCTGCCCAGATTTGTGCTGGAAACCTGTAGCACCAGCTAAAACAGTTGCTCTGATTTGTCTGGAAACCTATGGGACTTGTCAGCTCAGCAGGAATTTCCTTGTCTGTGGGCTGTAAATACCATGGGAGAAGTTCAGTATCTAAATGGGAGTGCCAGAGTGGCTGGAAAAGACCCCATGGCCTCTGTTGGATAGGAGGAGGTGTCCTCCAATCTATTGCACTTCCCAGGTGAGGCAGCACCCTACTCTGCCTTGATTTGCCCATCTTGGGCTACGCCCACTTTGTAACCAGTCCCATTGAGATGAACCTGGTACTTCAGTTGGAAATGTGGAGATCACTCACCTTCTGTGTCACTCTCACTGGCAATTGTGCTCTGGAGCTGTTCCTATTTTGCCATCTTGGTGGAAGTTCCCTCCAAGGTGCCTTCTATCTTTTCTCATCCTAACCCATTTCAACTTTAATCTGGTTTTCTTGAAATTGAGCTAATTTCTATCTAAAAATGTTGATGTTAGTGACGTATCATTGGGTGGATATGAAACAATTGTATGAAGCACTAACTGTAGCCCTAATGTGCTTTTAAATAATATCTCAGTATTAAAATGGCAGGAGAACATGCAGACTGAGCAGAATGGAAAGGGCATGTTTAAAGAAAACGGTATAAGAAGACAGAACCTGAGTTGATATGAAGATCTCCCTGAAAACCTGTTTGTGGTGAATGAAACATGTTTTATTTACCTAAAATTAAAATTTTAGAGTGTTTCCTTTATAGCTCATATTTCACAAAAACTTTTCAATTCATGGCCCCGTCCTGTGAACATTTATTGCAATTTATTTATTTGTCGCAAAGCAAAAATAGATGTTTGAAAAATTCCTAGTAGCATATGATGGTAAAAGAGATGACACTGATACTTATGCAAAATGTTGGTGTCAGGGCATAAGACCAGAAGCCTCACTGTGGAGCAGGTGTCTAGGAAATGATTTGTTGCAACTAACCCTTCTTTCTTAAGAATCCAAAGCCTTAGGTCACTAAGAGAGGTCATTCAGGCTTCTTGGCTATGGGTTTAATGTAAAAGTTTACATCTTCCAGGGAAGACATAGAAACAAAATCTATTCACCTCTGAGAAAAGAGTAGAAAAGATTTCTAGCTTTAGGATACAGACAATTTATACTTTGCTTCTGGAAGAGAGGTACAAGTAAATACCCTGTGCCCTAGTAGGAAAAGCAATGTATAATTTCTTGTTGCTGCTAGACAAATTACCACAAACATGGCAGTCTAAAACAACACACATGTATTACCTTATTGATCAGGAACTCAGAAGTACAAAATGGATTTTACCAGACTAAAACTAAGGTGTCAGAAGTTTGATTGGTTCCAGAGCTCTAGAGCAGAATCCATTTCCTCTCTTTCTCTAGTTTCCAAAACCTGGCTGCCTTTCTTGGCACGTGATCCCCTTCCAATAGCTGATTTCCACACCCCATCTGTGTTACTTGACCCTTTTTCTGCCTAATATATGAAAGTTAGGGACTATTGTGATTATATCAGACTCACCTGACTAATTCGAGATACTATTTTATTTTAAGATCTGCTGATTAGCAGACTCATATTGAAAATAGCTAGATACAGCTAAAGAAAGAATGAGTAAGCTGAAGTATGTCAATAGAGATTGCATAAATTAAAACATAAGGAAAACAAACACAAACCAGCATAGAGCATCCAGTATTTGTGAGACAATGTCAAGCACCAGTACAGAAAAGTAACATGTGTTCCAGGAGAAGAAAAGATAGAGACTTGGGTAGAAGAATTATTCGAAATGTTCATGGCTTAGAACTTGCTAAAGTTTTTGTAAAACAATGTGCCACCCATGCAAGAAGCCCAGAGACCTTTGGCAGAAGACACACATACATGTTCACACCCTCGCACATGAAAGCCACACCTACACACATCACAAACTCCTGAAGTACAAAAGTAAAAGGAATTACTGATCATCAGTCCAAGATTAAAGAAACAACCCATCTATAACCACAAATGTAAGAATTACACAAGAATTCTCATCAGAACCTGTGCAAGCCTGAAGACAACAAAGTGATCTCTTTACATTATGAGGGAAAACGTAACTGCCATCCCAGATTTTAACAGCATAAAAGAGACTTTTTCAGAAAAAACAAAGTGAATAAAGAGTGCTATTAGAAAATATGCACTCCATGAAATATTAAGGGATGTTTGTCATGCAAAAGGGAAGTGACACCTGAGGAAAATTAGGATCTCCAGAAAGAAACAAACTACATCAGAAATGGTATACATCAGATAAATATGGAAGTCATTTTCTTATTCGAATTACTGTAAATGATAGTTGATTCTCTGTAAGCTAAAGTAGTAACAGTGTATTGTGAGCTTTATAAGAAATACAGAAGGAGAATACATGGTAACAATAGCAAAAAGTTTAAGAGGAATGCAATAGAACTGCAGATAGGCAGGACACAGTGGCGTTTGCCTGTAATCCCAGCTATTCAGAAGGTTGAGGTGACAAAATTACTCTAGCCCAGGAGGTCAAGGCTGCAGTGAGCTATAAATGGGCCACTGTACTCCGGCCTGGGTGACAGAAAGACCCTTTCAAAAAAAAATACGAGTAGTCCTGAAAAGTTTGATTGATAATATTTTCACTTTATGATGGTGCAAAAGTGATATGCATTCAGGATAAACTGCATTTCAAATTTTTTCTCAGGCTAGCAATGTGAAGTCTGATGCTCTCTTATGTTGCTAGGAAAGGGCAGTGAGGCAAGCTCCCAGCCAGTCACATGATGGGGGTAAACAACCATGCTTTGCAGTGCAGTGTTGCTGGATGACTCAGTCCAACTGTGGGCTAGTGTAAGTGTTCTGAGCATGTTTTAAGTAGGCCAGGCTAGGTATAATGTGCAATAGGTGACATGCATTAAATACATTTGTAACTTATGATGAGTTTATCTGAATGTAAATTGAGGATTATCTATTCACTATGCATGAAGTTCTGTAACATTATGTGATGACAGCATATGATAAAATATAAATACTTTAAATATAAATACAACATCTAAAATCATAAAAACAATATCTAATAAGTCATTATTAGAGATAGAATGGTAAACAAGAATCAACTCAAAAGAAGAAAGGAAAAGAAGAACATATATATATATGTAAAACAATACAGTATCTTTAAACAACAAAAAAAATCACTGTGAGTGTGAGTTTTTTAACACTAAAGATGCAGGGCAAAGGACTGTCATACTGAATAAAAGGAAATTTCCAAATATGTATTTTCTACATGATGCACACTTTAAATATAATGACATAGATTTCAGTTAAACGGATGAAAAAATACCACTATATTAATATCAGAGAGTACATTTCAGAACAAGAAAAATGACAAAGATTTGCAAAGAGGAGTATTATATAATAATAAAGGAGTCAATTTATGAACATCTAATTATTCTAAATCCATCTTCACATACTATGAGGCCTTCACAATACAAAGGAGAAATGGAAAAATCTGCAATTAAATAGTTGGAGAATTATGAGACCTATGAAAACCCATTATCATACTTGACCTAGTTTAAAATTTTTTATTTTTTAATTAGAGATGGTATTTCTAGATGTTTCTCAGGCTTGTCTCAAGCTCCTTGGCTTAAGTGATCCTCCCACCTCAGATTCCCAAAGAGCTGGGATTACTGGCATAAGCCACCAAGCCTGGCTGACCTACTTGACATTTAGAGAACATGCTACAACAGCCAAATACACATTTTGCCAATGTGAATCTCAACATCTACTACAAGAAGCTATCAGTCTTTTGGACAGGTAACATGCACAGTCACTAACCTATCTCCTTTCCAAATATGCAGGCAACTTATTGTTTGCCTTGAGAGTATAAGGCAGTATCTAAACAACTGTCCAAGAGCATGGGATCAGCCTTCAAAATGATGGAGAAGACAAGAAGTGAACCGGTAAACAAGACATAAGCAAAAGAGGGAGATAAGAAGTGGTATGGGAAAAACCAAGGATGCGCTCTGAGTCTGATGATTCTGGCATGAACCCTCTCATCTCCACCTAAATCATGTACCAGTGGTTTTCTGAATGTGACTTGTATGCTCTCCTTCTGTATTAGTCTGTTCTCACACTGTCATAATAAATACCCGAGACTAGGTAATTTATAAAGAACAAAGGTTTAATTGACTCACAGTTCCACAGGCTATACAGGCAGCATATAAGCTATAAAGGGGAAGCCTCAGAAAAATTGAAATCATGGCAGAAGGGGGAAGGAGAAGCAAGCAAATCTCCACGTGGCACAGAAGAGAGAGAGAGAGTACAGGGGGAAGTGCCACAGACTTTTAAATCATCAGATGTCATGAGACTCACTATTATGAGAACAGCAAGGGGGAAACCTGCCCCATGATCAAATCGCCTTCTTCTAGGTCTCTCCCCCAGCATTGGAAATTAAAATTCAATATGAGATTTGGGTGGGGACACAGAACCAAACCATACCAGCTTCCATACTGGATCCATTGATCATTTTAACTTGTCTGAACTTAATATATTCTTCAAGTGGTAACTCAAATTTTTTAAAAAAAATAATTTCAGCTTTTCTTTTAGATTCAGAGGGTACATATGCAGGTTTGTTACATTAGAAATTTGCATGTGGAATGAATATATTGTATGCAGGGTGGTCTTGGTAGTGAGTGCAGTACCCAAGAGTTATGTTTTTAACACTTACTCCATCCTTTTTACCTCTCAGAGTAGTCTCCAGTGTCTACTCTTGCCATCTTTATGTTCATAAGTATCCAATATTAAACTCTCACTTGTAAGTGAGGACATGTAGTATTTTGTTTACCTTTCCTATATTAATTTGCTTAAGATAATGGCCTCCAGCTCCATTCATTTTGATGCAAATGGCATGACTGTGCTATTTTTTAAGACTGCATAGTATTCCATCGTGTATATGTACCACATATTCTTTATTCAATCCAATGTTGTTTGGCACCTGCGTTGAATCTAAATCTACGGTGTATAGTGTTGCAATGAACATACTAGTGCAGGTGTCTTCTTGGTAGAATGATTTATTGTTTTTGGATATATAACCAGTAATGGGACTTCTGGGTGGAATAGTAGTTTTTCTTTAAGTCCTTTGAGAACTCTTCAAAGTGCTTTTCACAGTGGCTGCTAATTTTACATTTCTACCAACAGTGTGTCAGCATTCACTTTTCTCTGCAACCTCACCAACATCTGTTATTTTTTGATTTTTTGACAAAAGCCATTCTAACTGGTGTAAGACGGTATCTCATTGTGGTTTCAATTTGCATTTCTCTGATGATTAGTGATTTTGAGCATTTTTTGTATTTTTATCTTTTGACAAGTGTTATAATGTCTTTCACCTGCTTTTCCATTGGGGCTGTTTGTTTTTCCTTGTTGAATTGTTTAAGTTCCTGGTAGATTCTGAATATTAGCTATTTGCCAGATCTATAGTTTGTGAATGTTTTCTCCCATTCTGTAGGTTGTTTGTTTACTCTGTTGATTGTTTTGTTGTTGTTGTTGTTTGTTTTGTTTTGTTTTGTTTTTGCTGTGAAGAAGCTCTTTAATTAGGCACACTTGCTAATTTTTATTTTTGTTGCAACTGCTTTTGATAATTTAGTCATAAATTCTTTCCCAAGACCAATGTCCAGAATAGCGTTTTCTAGGTTTTCTTCTGGGAGTCTGATAGTTTGAGATGTTACATTTAATTTTTAAATTAAGCTTGAATTAATTTTTGTATATGGTGAAAGGTAAGGGTGCACTTTCATTCTGCATACAGAAAGCTAACTATCTCAGCACCATTTATTGAATAGGGAGTCCTGTCTCCATTTCTTATTTTAGCTGACTTTGTCAAATATCAGATGGCTATAGGTGTGCAGTTTTCTTTCTGGGTTATCTATTCTGTTTGAATAGTTTGTGTGTCTGTCTTAGTAACAGCAGCATGCTGTTTCAGTTACTGTAGCCTTATAGTACAGTTTGAAGTCAAGTAATTGGATGCCTCTGGCCTTGTTCTTTTTGCTTAGGATTGCTTTGACGATTTGGGTTCCTATTTTGGTTCCATGTGAATTTTAGCATAGTTTAAAAAATATCCTGTGAAAAATTACAGTGGTAGTTTGATAGGAAGCGTGCTGAATCTATAGATTGCTTTGGGCAGTATGGACACTTTGAAAATATAGATTATTTGAATCTATGAGTGTGGGATGTTTTTCCATTTGTTTGTGCCATCTATGATTTTTTTTGCAGCAGCGTTTTGTAGTTTTCCTTGTAGAGATTTTTCAGTTTCTTTGGTACATGTATTCCTAAGTTTCCTTTTCTTCTTCTTCTTCTTTTTTTTTTTTTTTTCCTGGCTGGTATAAATAGGATTGCATTCTTGATTTGGCTTTCAGCTTGAACATGATTGGTTTATTAACTTTTATATTTTGAAGAAGACATCCTTGAACAAAAATATGAAAGGAAACAATCTCTGATATACTGCAGTTATTTAGCAATATCAATTACTTAGCAATTTTAGTTTACTATTAATGTTGATAATAACCTCAAAGTGTAAGTGCCTCATGAATAAGAAATGAGAAAGTGTTTTGAAAGTATTATATAGGCATTTTCAATATTATATTACTATCATTAGCTTTTATGTTGTTTTTATTTCTTGAGATATTTAATTTGTATATTTATTTGTTTTCTAATTCATATAGCAATTTTTCGAAATACAGACTAAGGGAAAAACAATTGCTAACAATGTAAGTGAACATTCATTAAAGTTTATTTGTAAAGAATACAGCTATAAAAGAAAATTTAGGTAGTACTTTGCAAATATTGGTTGTAACAATATCCCTTTCTTTAAACATTTTCATATGTTATGCCCTCTTACATACCTTTCTCATGCATTAAACTTAATGAAAACAGTCTCCTTTAATAAAATGAACTAAAGGATAATTTTTATGTTTTTTCTACTCTATTTCTAAATCTATTAATTTCATTATTTTTCAAAGCTCTACAATGTAGATTTTCATTGCATTTGTGTATTTTTAACCTTTATTTACAATTAAATATTACAGAAATTGTACAACAGGTAAACTAACCATGGAAAAAAACACTGAAAAGAACATATTATTATAATCTTCGATTTTTATATTATACTTGAGATAATAAAGTATAATAAAAAGAGTAATAATAAAATCTCATCTGGTTAATTTTTTGCCAATTTTTTTAAATTTAAAATTAGATGGAAACTAAAAAGTGTCAACAAGCTTAAGAAAAAAAAATTAATTTAATGGCAAAATAGGTAACTAATATTTAATGTGGAAGGCCAAAACAAGAAGTTAGATTGAACACACACGTGTCTTTTAAAACACCTTAAAAGATGAAAAAATAAGTAAGAGGGTGTGCCACTTTCCTTTTAAATAATTCTTAGAAAAGAACAAGCGGAAATCTGATTGATAGCTTAGAGAAAAATAACAAATACAAATAACAGCTACAAATATGCAGAATAAAAGAATGCAAAGGTAAACAGAAGTTAACACTTACAAATATGAAAACGCAATCAGAATTCTCGAATATTTTCTGGAATAACAGCAACATGAGTGAGAGACAACAAAACACACTCAACTGAAGAAGTAACTTTGTAGAAACAGGGTTTATAAAAACAAATAGACAAAAAGAATTCAACAAAAGAAAAATTAATATTCTAGACATTCTTATATCCATAAATTGTGAGACTTGGTATGAAGAAAATACCCCTATAAATTAAAGTTAAGTTGTCTTAAATGGAATGTAGTAAAGCCATAGCAGTATAGTTGCCTCTGTCATCCATAGTTTCACTTTCTGTGGTTTCAGTTACGTGTGGTCAATGGACATCCAGATCCATTAAGTGAAGAATTACAGTTCATAAGTGTTACATTGCATGCTGTTCTGAGTCACATGAAAAATCTGGGGCCATCCCACTCTGTCCTTTCCAGGTGGTGGATCATTCTTTGTCCAGTGTATCCACCCTGTAACCACTTCCTGCCAGTTAGTCACTTCATAGCCTTCTCATTATCACATCAAAAATGCATAATATTTATAGGGTTCAGTAATATCTTTGCTTTTAAGCATCCACTGGGGAACTTGGATCATTTGGCCTGTGGATAAAAGAAGACTATTATGTATCTGATTTAATAACTGAAGGATTAAATAAATTCAAGGTACATAATAGTATCTAAAAAAAGATGATGTAAATATTATAGAAAAGAGAAAAATGTTTAGAGCACAAATCTAGAAGTTTAATAGATAAAATAGTCTTTATCATAATCATAAAACGGTTCGTCTCAAGTTCAAATAAAGAAAAAAAATCTTAAAACTAAAAAGATCATATAGACTAACTCATCGAATTTAAAAAAGAGAGAAAAGTTACAGATAAGGTAGGAATTAACGATTTGTAGTTTCTGTTTCTACACTGATTTGACTTATCATTTTGGATTTTCTAAATCTAATGTGTTCTTCAAGATGTAATAGAAGAACTTTACAAATATCACAAGAAAGTATCTTTTCCATGTAATGACTTATTTTCCTTTGGGTAGATACAGGGGGTTGGTGCACCAAAATCTCAGAAATCACCAATAAAGAACTTATTGATGTAGCTAAACACCACCAGTTCCCCCAAAAACCTATTGAAATAAAAAATAACCATAAATAAAAATAAATACATATATATAATTAAAAATGTTTGGAATGGCCTTAGAATAGAATACCAGAAGGTACTAAAATTAAAATTCCAAATTGTAAATATTTATATTGATTGATCCTGTAAAATATTTCCCACTCAATCAGGTAAAGGACAATGTTGAAATCAATAATCAGGTAAGGTCCTGTGTTTGTTAAGTAAATATTTTAAAGTCTATTTATTCCTGAAAAATAAGCCCAGGAGAATAAACACCAGAAGTAGAGAATATTTAGCTGTTCACGGGAGTGGGGAAAATGATGAGTGGGTTGGTTTTGTAAAAAAATTGTCTGTATTTTCTACAATGAAATGTTCCACAATGAAAGTGAATTATTTTTGTAATAAAGAAAATATATTACTGGAAAAAAATCACAAGAAAGTATATTCTACAACTCTAGACATATACATTGAAACCCTAGGTAAAATTAATAAATCTCTAAAAAAAGAATGTTTACCGAAATTGATTACAGTGGAAAGAGAAGGATTAAAGATATTAATTTTCATAGATAACTATAGAAATTACCAAAATTTTAACCCCGGAGGTGAGATATTAGGGGGTATTGAATGGCGAGGAAATACCAGATCTGGATGAATTCTTAGAGAATTCTTAGAGGCCAGAATTTTAAAATTTAAAAATAGTTAATTGCAAAAAGTGCTAATGGTCACCTGGGCCTTCCGTGAGTTGTAGTCATTTTTCTGTTGGAGATTCCTGCCTAGATGTTGAAAGCTACTGACTGATCAGGGTGGTGGTTGCTGAAAGCTGGGATGGCTGTGGCTATTTAAAAAATAATAATACAATAATGTAGCTTGCTGCATCAGTTGACTCTTCCTTTCACAAAAGACTTATCTGTGGCATGTGATGCTTTTTAAAAAGAAATGGTTAATTTTTATTAATTTTAATTAATTTCTTTTTATTGAACCTTAAATTCTGAGGTACAGGTGCAGATCATGCAGGTTTGTTACTTAGGTATACATGTGGCATGGTGGTTTCCTGCGTCCATCACCCAGTCATCTACATTAGATATTTCTCCTAATGTTATCCCTCCCCAATCCCCCACACCCTTCTATCCCCCACTATCCCCCCACACCCCCAATAGGCCTACGTGTGTGATGTTCCCCTCCCTATGTCCATGTGTTCTCATTGTTCAACACCCACATATAAGTGAGAACATGTGGTGTTTGGTTTTCTGTTGTTGTGTCAGTTTGCTGAGAATGACGGTTTCCAGCTTCATCCATGTCCCTGAAAAGGACCCAAACTCATCCTTTTTTATGGCTACATAGTATTCCATGGGGTATATGTGCCACATTTTTTTTATCCAGTCTATCATTGATGGGCATTTGGGTTGGTTCCAAGTCTTTGCTATTGTGAACAGTGCTGCAATAAACATACATGTGCATGTATCTTTATAGTAAAATGAGTTACAATCTTTTGGGTATATACCCAGTAATGGGATTGCTAGATCAAATGGTATTTCTATTTCTGGATCCTTGAGGAATTGCCACACTGTCTTCTACAATGGTTGAACTAATTTACACTCCCACTGACAGTAAAAGTGTTCTTATTTCTCCATGTCTTCTCCATCATCTGTTGTCTTCTGATTTTTTAATGATTGCCATTCTAACTGATATGGGATCTCAATGTGGTTTTGATTTGCATTTCTCTGATGACCAGTGATGATAAGCAGTTTTTCATGTTTGTGGGCTGTATAAATGTCTTCTTTTGACAAGTGTCTGTTCATATCTTTTGCTCACTTATGGATGGGGTTGTTTGTTTTTTTTCTTGTAAATGTGTTTAAGTTCTTTGTAGATTCTTGTTATTAGCCATTGTCAGATGTGTAGATTGCAAAACATTTTTCCCATTCTGTTGGTTGCCGGTTCACTCTAATAATAGTTTCTTTAGCTGTGTAGAAGCTCTTAGGTTTAATTGGATCCCATTTGTCCATTTTTGCTTTTGTTGCCATTGCTTTTGGTGTTTTAGTCATGAGGTCCTTGCCTATGCCTATGATCTGAATGGTATATTCTAGGTTTTCTCCTAGGGTTTTTATGGTGTTCAGCCTTATGTTTAAATCTTTAATCTATCTGGAGTTAATTTTTGCATAAGATGTAAGGAAGGGATCCAGTTTCAACTTTCTGCATATGGCTAGCCAGTTTTTCCAACGCCATTTATTAAGTAGGGAATTCTTTCCCCATTGCTTGTTTTTGTCATGTTTGTCAAAGATCAGATGGTTGTAGATGTTTGTCGTTACTTCTGAAGCCTCTGTCCTGTTCCATTGGTCTATATCTCTGAAGTTTGCTGCATTAGTTTACTCCTCCTTTCAGAAAAAGGCTTATCTGTAGCATGTGATGCTGTTTGATAGGATTTTACTCACAGTGGAAACTCTTTGAAATCTGGAGTCAATTCTGTCAAACGCTGTCAGCTCCTCATCAGCTGAGTTTATGAAATATTCTAAATCCTTGTTGTCATTGCAATGATGTTCACAGCATCTTCACCATAAATAGATTTCAACCCATTCCAGGAAACCACTTTCTTGGCTCATGCCTTAAGCAGCACCTCCTCATCCATTCAAGCTTGATTCTGAGACTGCAGCAATTCAGACACATCATCTGGCTTCACTTCTAATTCTAGTTCTCTTGCTATTTCCACCACGTCTGCAGGTACTGCCTCTACTGAAGGCTTGTATACTTCAAAGTCATTCATGAAGGCTGAAATCAGTTTCCTCCAAACCATTTCACGTTGATATTTTGACTTTTTACTATGGAAGCCATCAATTATTTTTTTTTTAATTTTTTTTAAAACTTTTATTTTAGATTCAGGGGTACATGTGCAGATTTATTATATAGGTAAAATGCGTGTAACAGGGGTTTGATGTATCAATAATTTCATCACCCAAGTAGCAACCATAGAACCAAATAGATATTTTTTCTGACCCTCTCCTTCCTCCCACCCACCACCCTCAATTACGCCCCAGTGTCTGTTGTTCCCCTACTAGTATCCATATGTTCTCAACGTTTAGATCCCAGTTATAAGTGAAAACCCACACTATTTAATTTTCTGTTCCACTGTTCATTTGCTTAGAATAATGGCCTCCAGCTCCATCCATGTTGCTGCAAAGGACAGGATCTCATCCTTTTTTATGGCTGCATAGTATTCCATCGTGCATGTATACCATGCTTTCTTTCTTTTATTGCATTTTAGGTTGGGTGGTACATGTGAAGAACATGAAAGATTGTTGTGTAGGTACACACATGGCAGTGTGATTTGCAGCCTTCTTCCCCATCACCTATATCTGGCATTTCTCCCCATGCTATTTCTCCCCATGCTATCTCTCTGAAACTCCCAAACCCCACTGTCCCTTCCCTATTTCCCCCTACAGATTCCACTGTGTGATGCTCCCCTCCCTGTGTCCATGTGTTCTCATTGTTGAACACCCACCTATGATTGAGAACACGTGGTGTTTGATTTTCCATTCTTGTGTCAGTTTGCTGAGAATGATGGTTTCCAGGTTCATCCATGTCCCTATAAAGGACACAAACTCATTTTTTGATGGCTGCATAGTATTCCAAGATGTATATGTGCCACATTTTCCCCATCCAGTCTATCATCAATGGGCATTGGGGTTGGTTTCAGGTCTCTGCTATTGTAAACTGTGCTGCAATGAACATTCATGTGCATGTGTCCTTATAGTAGAATGATTTATAATCCTTAGGATATATACCAAATAATGGGATTGCTGGTTCAAATGGTATTTCTATTTCTAGGTCCTTGAGGAATCACCACAATATCTTCCACAATGGTTGAACTAATTTACGCTCCCACCAACAGTGTAAAAGTGTTCCTATTTCTCCACATCCTCTCCAGCATCTGTTGTCTCCAGATTTTTTAATGATCACCATTCTAACTGGTGTGAGATGGTATCTCAATGTCATTTTGATTTGCATTTCTCTAATGACCAGAGATGGTGAGCATTTTTTCATATCTTTGTTGGCCTTATGTATGTCTTCTTTTGTAAAGTGTCTGTTAATATTCTTTGCCCACTTTTGAATGGGATTTTTTTTTCTTGTAAATCTGTTTTAGTTCTTTGTAGATTCTGGATATCAGCCCTTTGTCAGATGCGTAGACTGCAAAAATTTTTTCCCATTCTGTTGGTTTCCGATTCACTCTAATGACTGTTTCTTTTGCTGTACAGAACCTGTGGAGTTTGATTAGGTCCCATTTGTCTATTTTAGCTTTTGTTGCCAATGCTTTTGGTGTTTTGGTCATGAAGTTCTTGCCTATGCCTGTGTCCTGAACGGTTTTGCCTAGATTTTCTTCTAGGGTTTTTATGGTGTTAGGTCTTATGTTTAAGTCTTTAATCCATCTGGAGTTCATTGAGTGTAAGGTGTCAGGAAGGGGTCCATTTTCTGCTTTCTGTGCATGGCTAGCCAGTTTTTCCAACACAATTTATTAAACAGGGAGTCCTTTCCCTATTGCTGGTTTTTATCAGGTTTGTCAAAGATTGAATGGTTGTAGATGTGTAGTGTTGCCTCCAAGGCCTCTGTTCTGTTCCATTGGTCTATATCTCTGTTTTGGTAGCAGTACCATGCTGTTTTGAGTATTGTAGGCTTATAGTACAGTTTGAAGTCCGGTAATGTGATGCCTCCCACTTTGTTCTTTTTGCTTACAATTGACTTGGCTATGCGGGCTCTCTTTTGGTTCCATATGAAGTTTAAGGTGTTTTTTTCCAGTTCTGTGAAGAAGGTCATTGATAGCTTGACGGGGATAGTGTTGAATCTGTAAATTACTTTGGACAGTATGGCCATTTTCATGATACTGATTCTTCCTCACTATGAACGTGGGAGTGTTTCTCCATCTGTTTGTGTCCTCCCTTATTTCGTTGAGCAGTGGTTTGTAGTTCTCCTTGAAGATGCCCTTTATGTTCCTTGTTAGTTGTATTCCTAGGTATTTTATTCTCTTGGTAGTAATTGTGAATGGAAGTTTGTTCTTGATTTGGCTCTCTTTAAGCCTGTTATTGGTGTATAGGAATGTTTGTGATTTTTGCACATTGATTTTGTATCCTGAGACTTTGCTGAAGTCATTTAACAGTTTCAGGAAATTTTGGGTTGAGACAATGGGGTCTTCTAGATATACAATCATGTCATCTGCAAATTGAGACAATTTGACTTTCTCCTTTCTATTTGAATACACTTTATTTCTTTTTCTTGCCTGATTGCTCTGGATAGAACTTCCAATACTATATTGAATTGGAGTGTTGAGAGAGGGCATCCTTGTGGAGTGCCAGGTTTCAAATGGAATGTTTCCAGTTTTTTCTCATTTAGTATGATATTGGCTGTTGGTTTGTCATAAATAGCTTCTATTATTTTGAGATACATTCTGTCAATGCCTAGTTTATTGAGGTTTTTTAGCATAAAGACCAGTATTTGCTTGCTACCAAAGCCAGGCAGGAACATTACAAAACAACAACAACAAAAAAAATTATAGACCAATATCCTTCATGAACATAGCTGCAAACATCTTCAACAAATAGCAAACAAAATTCAATACTACATTAAAATAATCATGCCCAAATAGTACATCTGAGATTCAAAGGTAACTCAATATAGGCAAATAAATAAATGTGATACAGCATATTAACTGAATGAATGAAAAAACCATGCTATCATTTCAATAGATGCAGAGAAGGCATTTAACAAAATTCAACATCCTTTCATGATAAAAACTCTCAATAAATTAGGTATAGATGGAATGTAACTTAAAGTGTAGGGGGCCTCAGACATTGGGTGCCCAGATGTAGGGAACCAGTCCCACATCACACCCGTGGGTACCCGAGTTTAGTCACAACAAAGGAATTAGAAAAAGATTAAGATAGAAAGTGGAACCAGGGGGCCATCACTTATTACTGGAGGAGGCAGTGAATGCCCTGAGCTCTGATCATCCACACTATTTATTGGTTAAAATCACTTTGATCTATAGGGTAGGGGTGGAGTGATGGTGGGGAGAGGGTGACGTGATGGTGGAGGGAATCAGTGAGCCAGAACTGAATCAGTGACTCATAGCTGATGTGTCATTCTAAGGGTTGATTACAGTGGTGGTTTGGGAGTTTCACAAAACAAGAACATGAGGTTATCATTAGCCTGTTACTACTTGCAACTGATAGAATACAGGCCATACAAGGAGCCTACAAGTCTGGCTACATCATTGTGCTACAAAGGGGTTTAACATCCTTGAGCACAATGCTTGGGGTAACAGGGCCTGGGTCACCCTGCACTGGAACATGAGGCGTGAAGAAGTTTGCCTCCCCAGAGGGCTCCCACAGTTTGCTGTGGTTTGCTGTTCCCAGTTTATATGTTACTCATAACCAATTTATGTAGGCACTCTGTAAGTCCTTTCTCCTTTGCTGCTTCCCCCAACATTAACACAATATAGGTCATATATGACAAACCATAGCCAACATCGTACTCAACAGTAAACTCTGAAAGCTTTTTCACTAAGAGTAGGAACAAGACAAAGATGCCTATTATTGACACTTCTATTCAACACAGTACTGGAAGTCCTAGTCCGAGTGATTGACAAGACTAAGAAAAAACAGCACCCCGATTGGAAAGAAAGAAGTGAAATTGTTTATGTACACTGATAACATGGTTTTACACACAGAAAACCCTAAAGACTCCACCAAAAACCTGTTAGAAATAATAAACAAATTCAGTAAAGTTGCAGGATATGAAATCAACACACAGTAGAACATATCTTGCTTCTAGCCTGTCTCTTCTCCTAGCATGTAAGCTCCTTGAGAGAGGAAATTTTTGTCTGTTTTATTTACTTTGTATGTCCAGTGCCTAAAAGAATATCTGATTCATATTTTCCAATAATATTTTGTTGAAAGGATTACTGTTCATAAATGCATACACACACAACTGAAACATTTTAGCATATTTTTGTACAATTTTGAGGCATTTAGAAAACAATACAGTGTATTATACCAAAAGGAAATATATATGCAAACATTTATATAAGTGCATATGCTGTACATGTCCATACATATTCTGTTTATATGTTTGCATATTATTTAAAATCATGAAAAGTTTTTGAAAGGGTCTGTGCTTTGTGAATTCAAAAGTTACTATTCTAGAGGTTTCACAGGTTAAAACAATTGTTGATTCATGGACAGATTGGTGCTTAAAAGAAAAAGCATATCTTGAAATGCATTTGCTAATAGAAAATAAATAGAGAAAAATGGAAAATAAAGTAGCTACTTCATCACTAGACAGTAAACAAGGAGCAAAAAACAGCATGGATGGTGTAGACTGCAGGTGTATTTCTTACCCTACTTCAGTTGTTTTCTGATAACAGGCCTGGTAAAACAGAAAGAATAAGCTCTCACTCAAGAACAGAGTCGAAGGTGAGGACTCTACAAGATCTTAGGACTCTTCAGCTTTTCAGAGCCTGGGAATGCTGTCTAAGAAAGGCTGTGGGCCTGGCGTGATGGCACACACCTGTAATCCCAGCACTTTGGGAGGCCGAGGTGGGCGGATCATGAGGTCAAGAGATCGAGACTATCCTGGCTAACATGGTGAAACCCCGTCTCTACTAAAAATATGAAAAGTAGCTGGGCATGGTGATGCATGCCTGTAGTCCCAGCTACTCTGGAGGCTGAGGCAGGAGAATCACTTGAACCCGGGAGGCGGGGGTTGCAGTGAGCCAAGATTCCACCAGTGCACTTCAGCCTGGTGACAGAGTGAGACTCCATCTCAAAAAAAGAAAAAGAAAAAAGAAAGGCTGTGGCTGCCCTCTTGTGAGCATTCAATCCAATGGACCCCAGGGGACACAAGGAGCAGGAAGCAAGCTGTGTGTTGAGCAGGAATCTGCTGGCCTGGTTCTGGTTAGAAGGACGATTACCCTGGTGGGTCCCGCAGAGGCGCTTGCTCCCCACACTTTAGGCAGAGTGAGGGTTTGCCAGTTTATGAACTCGTGTTGTTTAAAATCAAAAATGGTTTTTCTAATTTTCTGAAAATATGAATGATAAAATTTGTTGAAATTAGAGAACACAGACGTGGTTATTGAGAAACACAACTGTAATCTAAAAAAGAAAAATTACTACTCAAAGAATGAATTGAGGGAAAGAGAGAAGGGTGAATACTTATGCCTGGTGGTTTCCTTACAGATTGATCTGAAGTGACTTTATAAAGACAGAATATGAATTCTTAAGAATATGCATATAAAACATATGCACCTACACATAACTGCTCAACTGGTTCTACAAAGATTCTGCAAAGATGACTACCAAGATTATAAAATCTAAATGTTAATAGACAAATGGAATATGGGACTGATCATTGCTTACCTCTAAATTCGTAATCAAGGAATTCAATTGAAAACAATATTTCCCAACTCAGAATAAAGAAATTATGAAGGAAAAGCAAAAAGCAAAGAAAGTGAAATAACTCCTGCCTCCCCTTATAAAGATAAGCAAAATAATAAAGAAAAAGCAAAAAGCAAACACAAGTGAAATAACTCCTGCCTGCCCCTAAAAGGATAAAGTTAAAAACTAAAAAAAAGTGGTGAGAGGCTGAAGAAAGGTCCAGTAGGAACTTGGGAGGACTAAAGGGAAATATGCAGAGAAGCGGTTATTAAACATCATAAAGAAAATGCATTGAGCTTAGCAATATTCAGTCTACAAATTAACAGGTGCCAATGAACTGTATTTAATGAATGTATGCACCACTGTAGATTTATTTTTATGAAATTACTGATTGCTAAGGATACTGTGAAAAACAATTACATGTTTCCAGATAGAAAGTACAAGTTTCTCTGCTTGGCGCAGTGGCTCATACCTGTAATCCCAGCACTTTGGGAGGCTGATGTAGGGGGATCACATGGTCAATAGATGGAGACCACCCTGGCCAACAGGTGAAACCCCATCTCTACTAAAAATGCAAGAATTAGCTGGGTGTGGTGGCGTGTGCCTGTGGTCCCAGCTACTCGGGAGGCTGAGACAGGAGAATCTCTTGAATCCAGGAGGCAGAGGTTGCAAAGAGCATGGAGATAACGCCACTGCCCTCCGGCTTGGTGGCAGAGTGAGACTCCATCTCAAACAAAAAAAAGAAAAAAAGAAAGTACAAGTTTCTCATTACAGACATTAGTGTTGGCGTTAACATCAATATTAAATCAACAATGAAAATAAACATTACACATTATATTAAAAATATCCAAATATTAGTTTAATTAAATGTATCATCCAATTATTGAAAATTCTCTAAATAGAAATAGAAGAAAATTAATAGAATAATAAGGTCCTCCAAATCAATAGTGAAATATTTAAATCATTTCCAGTAAATGGTCAGTATTACCAGTAAATAGGAAGTACTGACCAGAGGTAGGAATCTGTAGTAGCAGAAGATGGCATCAATATTAGACAAAGAATTAAGTTAGTAACTGCAGGAGAAACAGTAATGACATGGTGTTCTGCATGGGGACTCAGAGCAAGGGAGGCTGTTGCTTGAATTTATTCCCACACTACTGTTACTTTGGAGGTATGAATACCAGTGTGGTGTGTTTGGTGGTCAATTAAGCATACACAGTAGTCAAGATCACCAACGCTGGCAATGTCATTTGAAGGTTCTAGTTAACAACATAGAAGGATGTGTCATCAATAAAAAAATAAAAAGAAGAGCAAACTCACTGCAATATGATGCCATAGTTAGAATAAAGAGGCTCTTCTAAATATAACTGTGATAAATTATGACATGGAAAACTGAGCAATAGAAATTCAAGGTAATCAAAATATATTTTTATTGTTTGCCAGCTATAAGACTTAAATTAAAATAAAAAAACTCTTTTGCAGTAATAATAATCATTTTTTTTGATAGCAAGCTATCCAAATGTAAGAAGAAAGGCAAATAATTTTGTGTCAGTAGGATTTCTACTTTGTATCCACCTCCGTTCCTGTTCTATCAAACTTGGTCTCTGCAGACACATTCTCCACTTCTTTCTTCATCAGATTCTCTTCCTTATAATCAAGAATCCCTGAAAAGGACTTTCAGAGTCCAGACACTTGCTTTTAGGGAAATCCCTATTATTCTGAAATCTGAAAATATTTAACTTTATTCTGTATTCCTTATCTTGGCATCAATTTCACATTTTGCCACATACTGTTTGTCATTTATAGTTGAGTTTCGTTACTGTTTCTTCATTTATTCCCACTTTAAAACATAGCTTATTTGCATTTCAATGTGGAAAAGTTATAAATAAATTATGTGGGCCCTCTGCTTTTATTGTGAAGTTAATGTCTAACTCATAAATATTATAAAATTAAAAAACATATAGGGTTTTTTTTTTGTTCTGTGTTACCTTTGGAACACTTCAGGCTCATTTGATTGCTTGATTAATAAGAAATTATGTAATAAATCCTATGATCTAAATCACTTTTGTTTAGTATTAATTGCCCAGTACATTCAAGAGATAGTTATAACAGTTTTGCTTGTCCAAATGGGGCACTTTAAATACAAAGACACTGATAAGTAAAAGTTAAAAAAATAAAATGTGTGTATTAATATCAAACAAAGTAGAACTCTTCCCAAGGAATATCACAGGATGAAAGACATTTTGTAATGATGAAGAGGTTGATCAAAAAGGCATAGAAAACTATCTACCTCTTTAATATACCTGTTTAGTAATGTTTCAAAAAACATGCAGCAAAAACTATCAGAAGTGAAAATAAATAAATCCCAATTATAGTTGGTGCTTTAATGGCTCTCTTGCAGTAATTGAAACAATATGTAGGAAAAAAAATAGTAAGAATACAAAATACTAAAATGATGGTACTGATTTACTTTCCCTAATTGATAAATTTACAATAGTTAGTTCCATCTAGAAGCTCATTGCCAAAATCTCTACTTCTATTTCAGGCCCTGAAAGATTCCTGGGAAGCATTGAAATCATCTTTATCATACACATTTGGAATTCACATTACTGAATCTCAACTGATACTTCATTGCTGTTTGGAAATATTGTATTCAACCTTTATTTTTTCTACATCTCATTCTTCAGATAACAATGTGCTACTTTTCACTTTCCACACATGTATTCTTAATTAACTTCAACTATCCAAAAATTACAGAAATATAAAACGCATTTTGTTTACAATCTGTATTAATATTTATATTTGTTATAATCACAAAAGTGAAGCAAAAAAATTTAATTACTGTTTAAAGCATATCCAAGGTAATTATCTTGACTAAAATTAAACAGTTAATTAATATTTTCTCCTTTTTTAAAACTTGTGTCAGGTTTTTCTTTACTGATGCCATAATTAACAGGTCCCTTTGCCTCTATTTTCTATTCAATAGCTTCTGCTTATTAAACATTATATTAAACTTCCTAAATGGATATTTTTATTTTATTACTTAGCTGCTCTCAATGACTAAGTCCAGCTATTTTAGGCCCACTTTCCTCTTATCTTTTGATTTTTTTCAGCCTTTTCCTCCCAAACCAACCATATGTAGCAATAAAATTATTCTGGACAAACCCTAGATGCTTTAATCATGTTTTTCCTTTTCTTCCCTGAATTTTGTCTACTTTGGCTTGCCTGTTTTTAGGTTAAAACACATTTTAGCACTGTACAATAGAAAGTAGATAGGTTTTGGCATCAATACTTGGGTAAAGATATGAACACTGCAAGTAGATAGCAGTGTGAACCATGGCTACTAACTTACCTTGTCTGAGCCTCAGTCAATGGAATTTCGGTAACTAAGATAAAGTGTGTTGGGTACCAAGCACATGGCACATGTGAGTTAGTGATGCTATGCTCTTCTTCCTCACCTCTCCAAATTTACAAGTCTTAGCTCAAGTTCCAGCTCTGTTAAGTAAACTTCCCTGAGCCATTGAAGCAGGAGTCGTGAGAAACAAACCTCTGGAACACCAAACTGCGGAAGCAAGTGGCTTTTTATTCGGCCAGGGGCTGAGGAGGGTTACAACCTCATTCACCAAGCTCCCGGAGAAGCAGCTTCTCTCCCTTTTTATTGGCTTACAGTGCTAAAGAGGAAACTGAGGTGAAACTATGTCACTGTTCATTTGCTGGACGTCTGAACTTACAATCTTTTGGCTTCATTGATTTGCTTGTTCCTATGCAGTGCCAGCGGGATCAGGTTGGGGAGGGGGCTTACAGAGACAAGACAAAGGCAGTAAATTATTAGTTGGCAGGGGTGTTTCCAGGGGGGACCCTGGGCCGAGCAGATGAGGCGGCGTGACCCAGTGCTGGGATCCAGCCAGTAGGGATAACATTCATTTGCAACTCTTTCAAGGCTTATAGATAGCTGAGATGCTGGGAACTGCAAAGGGAGTCATCTTCCCAGCTCTTTGGTGTTTTATTTTTTTCTCTTTTTCACCCTCTTTTCTATCTGGAGGGGAGGGGAGGGAGGGAGGAGTTGGAGGCTGGGAAACAGAAGGAGGCGAGGGGGTCTTCCCTCTCACCATGGGCTCTGGTTTACTTTCTCCTTTAATATTATATTATTCATTATACTTCCCTTACACATACATCTTATAGTCTTCCATATTTCCTTCTAATTGAGAGGTCTTTTTATGTATCTTAAATACATTAATTAGATTATAAACTGCTTTAGTACTTTTATCCCCACTGATATCTTAAAAAAAACCTTCAACTCTATAATGGTATTTTTTTGTATTATAGTTTAAGTTCTGGGGTACATGTGCAGATTGCACAGGATTGTTACACAGATACACACATGCCATGGTGATTTGCTGCATCCATCCTCTCCTCACCTACATTAGGTATTTCTCCTAATGTTATCCCTCCCCAATCCCCCGACTCCCCAATTTTTTCATCATTATTTTATTTCACATATTTTATTTTTGTTGTGTTTACTCACAAGTTTAGTGCAAAAAAATTAAAACATATTTTAGAGAGATACAATAAAAAATTCCTCTGTGATTAAAGCAATGTAAATCTTGACATTACCATGGTTTATTTTAAAATCTTCCACTTCAACAATATGTGATTGTGCTAACCGATACTGTATTATTTTGTGAATAATAAAGAATGAATTTCCAAAGATAGCACTAATATGCTGTAGGACTCAGGAAAACACTACAAGATCGTCATTATTCAACTTAAATACTGTATGGCAATTAAAAATAAAGTATTTGAATTGCCAACTACATGGCTGAAAGTGTTTCTGTATAAAAATATATCTTAATTCCTTGCTTTCATATATGAATACTATCAAGAAAGAGAAAAGTTATCTCTGTCTGGAAGAAGCCTAGTTACTACCATATAGGTCTATGTTCTAGGTTGACCGTTAACAATTTTACAGAACATCAAAATTAGGCAAGGCCTCTCTGTGACCAGGATAGATCAAGATAAAAACAAGCCCACTCCATAATCAGACCCAAACACAGACAAAACATGAACATTGTCCAAAGCACAGAAGCAGCCAAACATCCCTCTCTTGGCTAATATGAGTGACTAAAAAAAAAAAAAAATCAATTAAAATATTAGTCTTCATCCAGTCTTTCCTCCTTTTAGATCAGATTTATTAAGATACCAATAATAAAATTACCTTTACTTTCTGAGATCATCCAGTAGAACAGGTAGTAGTAAGTCTCTCAGAGTGTGGGAGATAAACCCAATCATGCTTCAGTAGCCTCTAACATTGTTTCATTGTGGCCTGCAGTGTAGACTTGCTGTTGATAAAATTGCTTAGTTTCTGATTATCCATGAAGGTCTTTACATCATCTTCATTTCGAAAAATTTTTTCCTTACGCTGTTTTTTGCTTAATTTCACCACTTTGAAGATATTACATTTTCTCTTTTTTCATTGTTTCTGTTTGGAAGTTAATTGTTTTTTTAATCATGTTTTTAAAGATAATTTGGTTTTTATTCTCTAACAATTGAAAAATTTCATTTTTTTTTTAAATTTTTGCTAATGTTTCTAGGTTAGGCCAAAATATTCTACCTTTCATTGTATTTACCCTGTTTAGTATTTGTTCCTGTTCTTAAAGCTGTGGCTTTTGCATATTGACTGTGGGAAAATTATTCTTCCCATATTTCTTTCCTTTTCTCTTGAAATTACAATTTCTTTTTAACTTCTACGTCTTTCACGTTATCTGGAGTAGTTTATGTTTTTTCTCTTTCCCTCTGGGATTGACCCTGTGTATCCCTGTTCTTCTAATCTACCTTTCAGTTTATTAATACTTTAGTTTGCTAAACTGAGAATAAGTACGTTACTTACTTTCTGATTGGTGTAAGCGTCTTTAAGTTTTCAATTCAATCCTTTTCTCTCTTAAGGCTTTCTTTCTTTTCTTCTTTTTAGGATTTATCTGTGGATCTTTTTCCAATCTCTTGAGCTGAATTCTTCATAATTTGTTGATATTTATTTATTTTAATTTTTTGTTTTTGATGAATTTATTTAAAATATACATTGCATTAATTACATGTATTTATTAATTTTTACTTGAATTGAATTATGATTTTGTTGGTTCTGCATAATAGTAATCCTCTGAAATGCATTATAATCTAATAGACGCTCTACTTTTTCTAAGTAATAATCTTATGCTTGCAAATAACATGTGTTCTCTTTTTTTTTGTATTTTGTATACAGATTTTTATTTACATCTATTAGCTCTATTTGATATCTATATTGTTCAAGTTTATTATCTTGATTATTTTTACATCTCTTTTCAATCAATTTTTAAGGGGATATTTTAAAATTTCTAGTTGAAATTATTGATTTTCCTTATTTTCTATACAATTCGGCCAGTTATTCCAGGATATATTTTAAGTCTGTAATATCAAGTGATATGTGACTATCACACTATATCTTCTTGTTTCATCTTTAACATTTTTTTGGTATATGACCATAATCTTTGTCAACAGGCTTCTCATTTTTCTTTCTTCTTTTTCTCTTGAAATTTATTTTGTTGGATTAATATTTCTCCTCTAGCTTCCTGTTGGTTGTACTCTTGTACAGGTATCCCCTTTCTTTTTCTTTTCAAACTTTGTCATTTTTTTGTGTGTCTTATGAAAAAGTATACTGCTAGATATTGTTTCCTAATCCAGTTTTAGAGATTCATTCTTTTAATTGGCAGATTTCATCATTTTTGCATTATTTTAATTGCCATTATAATTTAGTTTTATTCTTGTATAACAGTTCTCATAGTCTGTAAACAGTATTTTGTTATATTTTTCCTCTTTCTGGGCTGTGCTTGAATAGGCTGACTTTTTCCTGATGAATCATGTTATACATTCTATTTTACTATGAAAGATGGTTGCCCTTAATTTAAACATGATACTAAAATGAGTTCATCTTAAATGATTTCATAAACTATTTGCCTATATATTTTCCCTCACGAGGCAAGCATTTCGATATGCTCTCATGTTTCTTTTATCTCTCCATTTTTCTTTTTAAAGTAATATTATGTAAAATTTAAGGTAGTGTTTACATTTTTTGATATGTCAATATTTTGTTTATAACATAAATACTTAATCTAGTGGATTTAACATTTCTTTAGAACAACAATTACTATTACCAACATATTTAATTACACTTATTTCCCACATGCCTTACAAGTTCTATATTTATTTATTTACTTACTTTCATACTTCTTGCAAAAGAGTTTTCAATGTGGGCTTTGATGTGACAATCTTTCTGAGAACTGATATACCTGAAAATATTATTATGCTTTCATGCATATATTATAATTTAGATGAATATAAAATTTTAGTATCCATTTTTTCCCTTCATTTTCTGAAAGGTCACTCTTATGGCTTCTGCAACCAAAGTTTCAACTAATTCTGGTGCCAACTTAATTCTTGTCCCTTCCTGAGTAATCTTATTTTCATGTTAAGCTCTTAAAATTCTACCTTTGTGTTTAACCATGTTAAATTTATTATAAGTCTTGGTATGAGGTTTTCCTAATCCCTTCTGTGTGGCACATTGGTGCTCTGGAAACTCAAAAAAAGTCTTCTGAGCTGGGAAATTTATCTCAATTATTTCTTCAAAATGTATTGTCTCTAATTCCAGTTCCATTTTCACGAGACTCTTGTTTTCATGCTGCTACCAATTCTACATCTGTCCTCCATGTAGCTTAGATTTATTTCACATATATTCTTTATTTCTACTTTTATTTTGGATGCTGAGAGAATTCCTCAATCTGTTCTTCCAGTTCTCTAATTCTCCAATTAATTACCCAGCTATTTCAACTTTACTGTTCTCCATCAGATACTTGAGCTATTAGGCAACTTTTATATCTAACATTTTTACCTAGCCATTTATTATCCTGTCTTGTGTTGTTCCTTAATGCTTTATGTGTATTTTGACTTATTTTAAATTCTTTTCTTTCAGTAGCTCTGTTCCCGGTAGCATATGTTGTGCAATGTGCTGTTTTTATTTGGAGAGGTCATGTTATTTTGTCCTGTGAGTACGTGTTTCCTTAAGGTCAACAACTACTCTATCTGGTCACTTGTGTTGAAGAAGAGTTAAACAGGTAGGTTCAGTATCCATCCTTAGGAGTTAAGGAGAAGATGGGACATAAACTCAATGGAAGTAAGCTCCAAACTTTACAGAACTCCTATTGACCACTTTCATTTCCTGCTACTCTGTCAAACAGTACTTCTGGTTAGGATTTTCCTTTTAAATAATGTCAATAGCATCAATATTTGGAGGAGCTAAACTTCACCCTCTCAAAAGATTTAAGTGAAAGAGATAAATGTGTGAGTATTGTAAGCCAGTGGGTCAATCCAGGCTTGTTTTTATCAACTCCTTACATTGCAGTTGGCCTGTGGATACAGGACTCCAAGTGCTTCCCACCATGTATCATCCTCTTTTCTACCCTTCCTTCCCTCTGCGCTAGTCATATTTGCCTATGCTTTGTTCACTCTGCAGAGCATACTCAGCATCCTGTCAAGTTCTTTGTACTCACTCTCTTTTCTGCTTAAAACATGATTCTCCCAAATTTTGCATGATTGTCTTATTCTCAGTCATCTTCTCAAAAGACCTCCATTGTTGCACTGGCTACAGCAGCACCCCCGACACCCACAATCTTCTCTCATACATCTGAAATCATCTTCTCATTCACACCAAAAACACTTCTTCTTACACACTTTATGTGCATTTATTTTTTCTGTCCTCTGGAAAAAAATAAACATAGATCATGATTTAATGGCAGAGACTCAGTGTGCCTTACTCGCTATTGTATTTTTTTGCATCTACAACACATAGTTTGACATATACATTTTAATAAATATATTTTGATTGATTTATCAAACACTTTAAAGATTCTAGCTTGGATCACTGAAGAAATTTTGATGTTATTTTCTGTGCTCGATCTTATAGGATAAGACTGTATGAAATAGAATAGGTTCTTTTTTTTTTTTTAAATTGGCCCATACAGTTAATTTTTCTGCTTTGACACTGCATGTAGGATAACTACTCAATAATAAAGAATGCATCTATCTAAAAATATAATTTCCATGGCTGTGTGTGTGTGTGTGTGTGTGTGTTGTATGAGTGTGTGAGGGGGGCAGTTTGGTTATGACAGGGGTGAGGATTTGAAATAACATCATGAGTTAGTAGGAGAGTTTCTGTAAGTTTATAGAGTTTAGGCAAATTTATTCATGTTCTAAGTTTGAGTAGAGATTATTCAGCCTAAAGTTTTCACACCCAACTGCGATGCAGAATTGTTTTCTTACAATCACAAGCCCTCATCCCAGAGAGAATTAGAGACCTGGTGATTTCAAGTTGGAATTGTGCTGTAGGGTTGATGCTAAGGAAGTCTCCAGGGAAATTAAAGGGTGGTGATCAGTATAACTGAATACTCTCTTGAAAAAAAGAAAACCTGCAACTTTAGGGACAGAGGTCATATTCACCACTTTCAATTTTACAGAAAGGCACTTATTACCAATCCTTAAAAAAATACAAGCATTTATTCCACTTGCTCTTTTATCCTGATTAACTTTTTCACTCAACATTTACATTCACGGTTTGCATATATCATTCCTGATTGCCAGTATCAGCCAACGCTTAATTTTCCTTAAATTTTCACCTTTATAAGGTAAAGACAATTTCCATGTGATGCTGTCCTACAGGTACATGCATCATCTCAAGCTGCTAGGAACATAATTAGTATCAGCCAATAAAGCAACAGCCTGCTTAGGCATTTTTTATTGTTCTGGCAGTCCCTGGGTACTACAGATAGAAGGCAAATGCAGTTTTCATCATTTTATAGAAGGAAGCTGGGAGGTAGAAGAAGCCTTAGTAGAAGATATTTTCTGAGCTTACTTCTTACCTTTTGATTTGTCACATTTCTAGAACCCTAGAACCCAGAAATGTGTGCTATTACTTGACTGACAACCAGCAGCAATTCTATTGCTAATAGAAATGGATAATGTGCTGGAGGTCTCTTTGGGAAAACACTGGATCTTCATTTCTGATGTTCAGTTAGGCAGATTTTAAGAGCACCTGATGTGCTATTCATTCCCAGATTAAATTACTTTCTTAATACAGAATGTTTGAAGCCAAAATCACTTGAATAGTTGCGATAATAGACTTTTGCAAACACTAAATTATTGCCAATATCAAATACAATAAGAAATTTTATGATGATAACAAAATGTACCTTGCTTACAAAGATTGCTGGAGGGTTATTAAATCCCTATATACATACTGCTCTCTTCTGGAGAATCCTCATATATAATCCAGGTGACAATGAGGCTTGAAGTCATGACATAATTACTGCATTATAAATTAAGACTAAAAACCAAAAGGGGAATTAAGGTGAAAAATCTATAATCCGTATTATTATTTTGATGTATCTAGCATTTATTTAGGTGAGTATTGTTTAAAATATTTTTAAGTAGAATGTTTTCAGTCACAACTCTCAATAATAAAGTATAATAAGTGATACTAAGCTAGTGTTAATAAGTGGTAACTGCTTTAAAATTATTTTTCTCTGTTTAAAATTAATTGCAGTACTAAAATAGATGTGATTTTTGGCTACTCAGGAGCATGTTGTAGTCTTCCCAAGTGAACAGATCATCATTACGCCTCCAAAATATACCCAAAAGAGAACCATGAACTTCATTTACCCTGTCATGACCTTAAACCTGTGGAACAAGATCCTCCAGTCCTAGCGTATTCTCTTCTGTTTAGTAGTGAAATGTAAACAAATCTCAGCATTTCTTGAAAGTCTCACACTAAGCTCTTTCATAACACATTATGATAAGCAGAAGAGGCAGGGTGCTAACTGCTATAGTGGTTTGATCCATTTGCTAAATGATGAGAACATCAATCATTCATAAGAATTAGCTGCTAAAACATTTAAAGTGAGACAATCCAAGCCTGGCAATGCAGATAGTAATCTTTTTTGTGAGTGTACTAGTTGGCATTTAGATAATTTCTTTTTATTATGAAACATAAATTCATTTTGCTTCTTACGGCAGTTTATATTATAAAAGATGGCAGATGTATGGTGTGTCTAGTCTGATTGTTCAAGGTACAATCAGTACCTTGAACAGGTACTGTTCACCAAGATCACCAAGAGGCTTCTTTCCTTCAATAGCAAGTGATTTCAAGTTATTGTACCAAGTATTCTCACTAAAACAGTAGTGTATCTAAATGGAGAGGACACGGGGGGGTATCACTGCCTAACATTATTTACAGAATTTTCAGATTAGATCCCTAGTTTAAGACACTTTGAACTGCCAATAGTTTCAAGATACTGGCTTCATTAAAAAAAAAATAGTAAAGATTCTTTGTCTTACCATGGAACTCAGTAACATTCTTATTACATCATTCAGGCCCAGCAGACAGTCTGCAGATGTCTCATACTTAGTGAAAATCAGTCCTACAAATTGTTAAATGCATACTGTGTCATCTGCTGAGAAGAACCAATTATACAAAAGAAGCTGCAATACCCTAAATATCAAAATATGAAATAATTATTAGAATAGAGGACAATTCACTCCTAAGTTTATATCATGTTATTTGAGTCAGGTTCTTACATTGCTCAAAGTTTTATGTCACCAAACTACTGAATATAACATTGGAATTTTATCATATTTAATGTATTGCTTTAATAACCTTATGTATACTTACATATTCATAAAAAATAATTTTAATCTTTTTTCTAAAAATCTCCTTTTAAAAAGTTTAAGTAGGCTCCTGAAGCATAAGTAACAATAACGAATGATAAGGTTTCTAATCACTTACCAACTTTCAAGTCAGAATACTAATAAATATATATATATAACATTATCAATATTAGTAACTATGACAGTCAGTGCTTAATTAAGTAAACTGATTGTTGGAGTTATGAAACTGTGTCCTAAAATATTAAGATAATCATTGCTTCAATAGCTTCAGTATGAAAAATAAGAGTGGTGTTAACTGAGATGGATATATTCCCAGTTATAATAAGATGAAGAGGAGATTTTTAATCTGCAAAATCAAAGGGAAAAATTCCTACATAGCTGCACCACACTGAAAATTTGTTTTGGCAAATGATTCCTTAATGGCTCAAGCAAATTCAGTGCAGGTCTTATAAAACAACCTTAATACACACAGGGAAGTGAGTTGCTTAAATCCTAAAATCCTTACATCATCAATGTTTTAGACTAAATGATTTTGCTCGGACTAAATCTACATAGACTTATTTATTTTTCATAACTCCCAATTGTAATCCTTCATTAAAATTTTGATTGAGTCCTAAAGATCCAAACCTCTGATAAGCAAATCTTTCTACTAACAATTTTTGCTAGGAGTACAATTAATTTCTGTCTCTTTTTTATACATTGTCAGTATAACTAAAGGGAACATCTTTAAATTGATTTTACCACTATATAATTTATGACATTTTCCCTAGCTTTCTAATGAGAGATATGTTATTAACAATATCACCTTCCAGCATAATTTTGCCTTTTATCTGACTTAAAATTTTCTCCAATTAAATTTTTATAATATCAAGAAAAATTTTAAACAGAAACAATTTAGTTTTACTATCTATTAAGCACAGCTTCCAGGAATGAAAACTATCATGTATATCACAAAGAGTACAGCTTCAACTCCAAGAACTTGAAAGCGATTGTATCATGCCTCAATAAAGAAATGTTACCTATTCCCTATGGGAAATGGGCTGAGGAAAGTGGAGTTCCAAGACCTCATCAAGTAAGACGTAGATACAGGCATTGGGTTGGATTTTATTTTATTGGAAGGCTCTAGGTGATTATTTAATCATATTCAAAAATACATCAAGACAAGTATTGACTTACTGTTTCCAATCTTGACCTTTAGTTAACATAGGGAAGGAGTGACAAGTCAGGAATGCCAAAGGCAGAGGTTGTCATGACCATGACCCCCTAGGTTTTGTTCAAGGTTACAAACATCACTATCTCTTTAATTGCTTTTTGTGCAGTAATGACTTCAATAAAACACAAAACAATTCTCCTTTCTGCATTACAAATAGGCAGTTTTCACTCTTTACTCTTGTGGGGAGTGGACCAGCTCCTCACTGCCTCGTGTCAGGGTCCTCAAGATCCTTCTGTTAGACTCTGCTGGCAGGTAAGCATTCTAGAGGGAGCCTGAGAAGGAGGAAGAAGGGACATGTGACTTTCTTCCCGTGTTTCTGGGAAGCAGCAGGAGCACTGGGTTCCAGTCGCCAATCTGCTGCCATTCTTTGCAACGGCTGTAAGAAGCTTCCTCTCCCAGGTCTGATCAAGAGCCTTCCATTAGGAAGGCTCCTCTGAACCTGCAGATTCTTGGAATACTAACTCTTTTCCTTTTGTACCCTGAGCCCTAGAGAGAGTAGCTGCTTTCTGTCATCTTTAAGATTATCTAATTTTTGCTTTTTTAGTTTTTCAAAAATGCGGTAACCAATTTCCTGTATTGAATTTATGTTTGAAATATTCATTGCATTTTCAGTTTCCTTGAAACTGGGAAGCCATTGGATGGAATTAAGCAAGGTAGTGACAGTACTGACATGATTAGACATGTGGTCCAGAGTAATTACAGAGAAGAAGTTGCAGAAAAGAACAGTATAGATATGATTGTGAGGAGTTTGGAGACTATTTTAATAGCTCAGAAATACTTTGGCTAGGATAATTACTAGGATAGTAATGGAAACAATTAGATGGATTCAAGGTGTAGGATATAATATTGGTAGAATTTGCTAATGAATCAAATATAGAGAATTAGAGAGTAGAGTAAAAGAAAAGCAAGTGATGGTATTGTATTTGATACCATTTGCGGAGCTAATTATTAGTGCGTATGGATAAAGTGTGGAAGAAAGATCACAGTTTCACTATTGAAACAATAGAATTTGGATTGCCTATGAATCATCCTAGAAGAGACGACCAGTAAGAAGATGTATTGTGTGTCTTAGGCTAATAATAGAAAAGGTCTGGGCTAGGGCTGTGTGTTTATGTATAGTGTGTTTATAGGTAGATGTTGATACCATGTGTCTAATCAAGAGTAAATAGAATGAAGAGATCTACCATCAAAGCTTGAGGAACTTCTGCATTTAATGACCTGGTAACCAAGGGAAAAACTTCAAAGGAAATAAAGAAGTATGTGGAGTGCTAAGAGAAAAACAAATGCGGTGCTGTGTCAGAAAAGGTAATGAAAGGAGATACTTAGAGAAGGCGCAAGTAACCAATATTTTCAATGGCTGATAACATGCGATTTAAAACAAGAAGCTTAGCTATTTTGAATTATACAGTGTACAATGAAGAATTAGAGAAAAGGACAGTTTCTAAATGGCAAGCAAAGTCCCATTTTGTTTCCAAAGAAATTATGAATAATACTATACGTATCTTTAGCATCTAGTCAGTATTTCTGTATATCAAATATTTTCAAAGCAAGGAAAATAATTATAACTATTTGTGGCATCTTTCTAACCACAGCTACTCTTCTTTCAACCCTTGACTTGTCTTTGTCTTTCTCCAAGAGACAATTTTAATCAACAAATTACATGTGGATCTCTGTGTCTGATAACACATACATACCATATACACTTGGTAATGATACTGATAACTGCATTTCACAATTCCCATTTCACAGAAATAAACTATTTCTTACCCAATTTATAAGAAATGACCAAGAAGATAATTGGGTTCTCTGGGAAAATGGCATTTTGAATATTGGAATTCTTGCCCCTTAAATAAGAGCAAAGCTTATTATTATCATAAAACTTTAACAGTCCCTTAGCCCCAACTCATAATCTCCCATTTCTGTAGCCCTACCTTAAAAAAATTCAGCTGGATGAGTCTCAGTGAGCATAGACATTATGGAAATACATTATCACTTAGTAAATTTCTATTGCAATTTTGTCCACAATTGCCACCTTATTGAAAATCTATGATGTAGTGCTCCATGGTCTGAAACCTGACAAACTGAAACAATATTCATTGATTTTTAAAGGCTTTCAATACCTGGAACACAGGTTATGAATAGCAAAAATTTGATTTATTAGGCAAATAAACCAGCAATTTGGCAATGGTTTTGCTAATTTCTCTCTAAAACACTTTTCCTACAGGATTTAAAGAGTGTTATTTGGTTACTAATTAGCTAATATACATAACTCTTTGATCTGGCATTAAGTGGGTCAGGATTTTAAATGTACTTTACAAGGCTTTAATAATTGTACCTGTAAATAGTGCTATTGAGTCATCATGGAAGGATATGAGCTTTAGATTGCTTTTCAAGGAGTAGGGTGGATTTGTAACATAGTTGATGTCTATATATTTATACCTATGAAATGAAATCAGGCGACATATTCTGGCTTGGCTGCTCAGCTCACTATCTGGACAAGTTGTTTATCTGTCTATAATTCACTTTCTTGTTGGAAAAGTGGGAATCTAAGCAATACCTACCTTATTTGGGCATTGTGAATATGAAATAAGTTAATGCACATACTGTATGTAGTATAAAACATCCTATATTTAATAATAAATTATATGATTTAACAAATATTGACTGCTCACTGGCAAAGACCTCTATATTACAATAATATACATTGGTCAGACGTCTTACCTTAGTTATAGATTTTGCCTTTGAATAAAACATAGAACACAATTATTTCATATAATATACATTCATCCATTCATTAAATCAGTATTTTTGAGTGTCCACCTTGTCAAGGATAATTTTCTGTTCATTGAAATTATGGCATTGAACAAAACAGTGATCATTGTCATGCCTAACATAATAATGAGAAGTAATTAAAACAAGAAAATGAAGTTGCCAAGTAGCATAACTAATAGGAAGAAAAATAAAGGAACATAAAGGAAAAGAGAGCCTATGGGGCAGTCAGTGGAGGCATTTCTGAGGAGGTGATATTTAGCAGAGGTCTTTATGAAGACAGTGCAAGCTGCAAAGACGTATGATGGGAAGAATTCCAGGCTGTGTGAACAGCAGTATAAAAGTTCATTTCTCCAAAGCACAGTCATTTTCCAAACACAATATGCTGCTTTTTGTTACTCATCATTATTACCCATATTGTTTTAACTCATCCACAAAAATATGGAGCCCTCAACATGTATTGTTTGTCCATGAAAGCCCTGCTCTTGGTTTTCCTGCATATGGGGCAAAGCTGCTCCAATGTACGAGTAGAAATCAGAGGGTGTCAGAACAGGTAATGTTCTTAATCATTTGCTACTTGCCAGACCCTGAGCTGAGCACTTTTATGACCATTGTGTCACTTGAATCTACATACAAGCATATGAGAGGGCTTCTATACGATTCTCATTTCACAGCAGGTGAGGCAAAGACAACAGAGAATAAGAAACTAAACTACAATCTCGTAGCTACTAGCAGAGACTGAATTGGAATTCAACCAACTGCAGGTATAATTTTAAAACTATTCTCAAAGGGTGTGTGTACATGCTTGTACTCATCATAGTAGTGGGGGAGAATAAGGAATATGCAATCCCAAACCACAGGCAATCTTAATAATTATTTTCCAGTAGTAAAAATTTTCGGCCGGGCGCGGTGGCTCACGCCTGTAATCCCAGCACTTTGGGAGGCCGAGGCGGGTGGATCACGAGGTCAAGAGATCGAGACCATCCTGGTCAACATGGTGAAACCCCGTCTCTACTA
>NW_016107693.1:2060496-2090025 GCF_001604975.1 Cebus imitator | reverse complement strand
CTCAAAAAAAAAAAAAAAAAAAAAAAAAAAAAAATTTTTCATGAAGTGTAGGAGACTGTGTTTTATTGACTTAGCATATAGTCAACTCCTAATTTTTCATAGCAGAACATTAACGTAGATATTTGAAACTAGCATAAAAATCATGTCATTTACATTGATTTAATACTTCAGCTAATTATTTTTTATGTTACTGGCATCATGATTTATTGATTTCACTAGTATAAAATTATCTTTTTAAACATTTCAGAACACACTTGTTGACCATTTAAGACTCTGTATAATAAGAGAAAAAGACAATGTAGGACTCAGAAGTATCCCCTTGTTTTACACATTTCACAACGTTGAGAAGAAAGTATAAAAGCTACAACTCTTTCAATTGTGAGGTTGACAACCTTGCTATTACATATTGGCCAAAATGATGTATTTGACCCCTATTCTGGATAGTTCTGTGATACCTTTATTTAAAGGTGCTCCAGCGATTTAGTTTATTTCATTCTTAAAAATTGTAGATTGTACATTTAGATATTTTCACTTGTGGCAATAATTCTTCCACTTAAGGATAGTAGATAACTTTTATTAGACAAAAATCACTTGGACAATCAAAATGAGTCATTCCCTTGACAGAAAAAAATACTATGGTAATTCTTAAGTCATCCATGCTAATTCATAAATCATTATATTGCTCTTTTTTGAAGGTTATAGACTGACTCAGAAGGTGATGTCAAGTTGAAGTTTCAAACATGTTCATTTTTGCCATGGTCTTGTAGTTTTTAATGCCTTCTTTTCATCCATGAACAGGTATGATTGCTGTTCTCTTAACAAAACTTATATGTATTTTGTGAAAAATCACCAAGTTCTTGTGCAGTTATGTTGCAATAATTTAATTTACCTATTTATAGAAATTCACCTTTCTACTGACAATTTATTTTGACCTTATTTAATGGAATTTGTTTTACAGCAGTGTTTTTCATTTAGGAAGCTTGCTGTATTTCCAGGGGCTTAAAATTGTCATTCTTATGTGTTTTTTACCATCACAATTAAAAATTCAAAGTTTAAAGAAAAGACAAAATAGAAACACATGCAACTGAGGTCAGATCTCTAAAATCAAAGGGGCTCTCTCTCTTTCTCTCTCTCTCTCTCTCTCTCTCTCTCTATATATATATATATATATATATAATATTTACACATGCATATGTGTTTATAAATATTTTATATATTTATGTATAAACATACACACATATACTGTTTATAGAGATTCTAGTATGCAATAGTGCAAAGTGAAATGTTTTCGAGGACAGCATATTGTTGGGTGTGGCAATTGTGGTGACATTGTCAGAATATTAATGAAAATCTGTTCTAAACTACAGTATAGACTTGAACTGGGTTATATAGTCTGCGCCTCCCAACCTCACCCTACTGGCCCTCTCAAATCTGTATATACCAAACTTGTGAATATTACTTTATTTGGAAATAGGGGCTTTCCAGATGTAATCGGGTTAAGATGAGGTCATATTAGATTAGGGTGACCTCTAATTAAATCACTGGTGTCTTATAGAAAAAAAGAGATTTGGACACAGACAGAAATGAGGGAAAATACCATGTGAAGACAAAGGCAGAGCCTGGAGTATTGCCTTTATAAGGCATGGGATGCCAAAGATGGCTGCCAGCTACCAAAGGTGAGGAGGGAGGCATGAACCAGACTCTCCTTTAGAGTCTCCAGGAGGAACCAACCTGACAACACCTGCGTTTTGAACATCTGGCCTCCAGAACTGAGCAAGAACACATTTCTGCTGTTTTAAGCTACTCCTTTTGTGGTGTTTTGTTATGGTATACCTAGAACATCCCTAGGAAACCAATACAATGTAATTCTGCCTTTTTCCATGTGGACATTAAACCTAAACTTTCTGATGTCTCACTGTTAATTTACACTCATGAAATACAATTATTTTATTACATTCCTAATTACGACAGAACACATCATCTGTGTTTTAACTCTATTGTTTCTGTGTCTGTTCATAGCCTATCACTGGTCATGTCTAAAATCAAGGATTTTTTTCTGCTTTAAACAGCCTTCTATTTCTGCCATGCTTATGGTCTGAGAAAGTGTATCTGGTTGATTAAAATTGGTGTTAAGATACAATACACTAATTCTTTATAAGGATATAGGTTATGCACATTAAGTAATTTCTTGCCACTTATATTAGATGCCCACAAGCTTTTAAATTTATGTCTGTATAAAGTTTTTTTCATGAGAGTCAAAGTTACCTCATTTCAGTAAACATTTTTGAATTATAGATATAACATTAAGTTCAGAGACTTCCAAGTAAATTATTACAATATATATTTTTGATTATATGGTTTCCTATTTATAACATCACTTTTTTCAGATAGAGCAAACTAAGCCCTAAAGAATATGTCATCATTTATTAATAAGGATAGTGCCTTGTTTTTTTTCAAAGTTTTGGAATAAAATATGATATAGATGATTTAATACAGAGTTTCTTTTCCTAGTAAAATTTTGAGGTATGTATTTTTCCTGATTCAGCCTGGACAAATTTTACCTAGCAAATTCCAAGAAATTTAATAATGTAGTATGTAGTCATCAAGATTTTTAAATATTTCCATTCTGGAGATATTGTAAACATCTAGTGTTATAATTTCGTTATAATCATCTTTCGTTTGGTTTGTACTTTAGGATTGTTATCTGAAATTATACTAGATAAATAATGAACAAAATTGTACATGTCTAGTTTAAAGAGATAGAAAATACAGTGCAAAAGTGTTCCTATTTCTCCACATCCTCTCCAGCATCTGTTGTCTCCAGATTTTTTAATGATCGCCATTCTAACTGGCGTGAGATGGTATCTCAATGTAGTTTTGATTTGCATTTCTCTGATGACCAGTGATGATGAGCATTTTTTCATATGTTTGTTGGCCTCATGTATGTCTTCTTTTGTAAAGTGTCTGTTCATACCCTTTGCCCACTTTTGAATGGAAACCATCATTCTCAACAAACTGACAGAAGAGCAGAAGATCAAACACCGCATGTTCTCACTCATAGGCGGGTGTTGAATAATAAGAACACATGGACACAGGGAGGGGAGCACTACACACTGGGGTCAGTTGAGGGGAAATAGCGGAGGGACGGTGGGGGGTGGGGAGCTGGGGAGAGATAGCAAGGGGCGAAATGCCAGATGTAGGTGATGGAGAGGAAGGCAGCAAATCACACTGCCACGTGTGTACCTATGCAACAATCTTGCATGTTCTTCACATGTACCCCCAAACCTAAAATGCAATAAAATAAATAAATGGGGGAAAAAAAAAGCAAAAGAAAATACAGACAGATGTTACTGCTAATTATTAATTAGAACAGAGTCAATTCCTTTGTATCTCACAGATTTTCCGATGCCATATCTTATATTTATGTTTTCATTTTTCTATATGTATTATCATGTGATAATGTTCAACCTTGCAGATAATTAGAAGCCTATAGGTTATAATCAATATATCAAGTTAATATCCACCTTACTGTTTAACTTTTAATGAATTTATTGTGGATATTCAGACTACTTGAGAAGTGTAATATCTATGCTGTACACTATTATTCATTTTGTTCACTTTCTAAATTGGTTAAATTTCCCAAGACATAAAAAAAAAAGAAAACCCAGACTTTTCCCTCTACAAAAAAAATTAAAAATAAAAGCCATATTTTTATGAATGTTATAAAATTTTTAACTTTCAATTAAAAAAAATCAATGACATTTTTAAACATTAAAGTGTCTAACTCAAAAATTTTTTAAAGTTCCCTGCAATAACTGCTTGATTCTGGGAGTTGTAGTGAGATGTGGGGGCCAAAAGGAGCTTTTCATTGCCCTTGCCATTGTTTCTCGGTCTATTGAGTTGATATTGGGAAATATATAAACATCTGGAGCTTTTATATGTGGAAATCAGTCCCAGATTACAGTTCCACACTGGATGCGAGGAATCTATTCAGTCTCTTTACCAAACAGTACTGCGCATTCTGAGATATTACAGAAAATTGTACCAAATAAAACAAGACGTGCAGGAATCTTAAAAATATGTAAAAGGAAAAATTATTCGGTGCTCAGCAATAAAATCTAAGAATAAAGAGTTACACATAGCAAAAAAAAAAAAACTTTCTAAAATTTTTATTTTAAAGTTTTTATTTATTTTTTCCCAAATGATGGGACCTTGCTTTACTTGTTGATAAAATATGCTAGTCAACGTCATAGAGTTTAAATCAGATTGTCTATTAAAGGTAGTCACTTGGATGATATCATGTTAGGTATGCCAAAGAATTAGAAATAAAATGAGACAAATTTAAACGATTTTAACAAATGACTATTAGACAAAATTTGTCCTTCCACCCACATTTCTAAGACTTGTTTTCAGATATTTGGGAGTAACTTTCGAAATCTGACTTGAAATTTATACATATTCATTTCTTCATCTTAAGAAGTCTTTAGATATTGCATATGCCTCAGCGGGAGCCTAATGGATGAATTAGCTCTCTCAAAGCTAAGTTATAAGGAAATCTTTACCAGTAATGTCCCATGCAGAAGCAGAATGTAAGATAATATAATTGAGTACATCCCCAAGCTTCAATGAATTGGCAGCTTATATAAGATTCACAATCACTCTCATTCAACAAAGTGAATATCAATACATTGATGTTGCATCCATCTTTTCTAAATGAATTTCTGACGCAAAAATGGTTTGAAGGAACATTGAGGAAAATGAATTTAAACCTGAGGTGGGTGAAGAGTTTAGAAGAAAACCCCCAGCAATTTTAAATGTGTTCATTTCTCCAGGTTCGAGGCCTCGTCAGGGAATGGAGACATTTCACCATGGAGATCACTGACAGTGTCTCTGTGTGAGTCACTGCAGAGAGAGGTGCTGGAAGATGACTACTCTGATCCTCTGCAAGGGAAAGCAGGTGCCTTTTGTAAACTACATGTCTGTAACCTTGACACCAATTCCCCAAACGATTCTAAATCCAATTATTAAAGGAATGATTTGTGAGCACCCAGGAAGGGAAGGCGTAATCATTAAGACCCACCATAGGCACATTAAGTGCAATTCATGTCACACTGACCACATTTATTTTTCAGGCAGGCTTGATGGAATAGCAAATCAGGGGAAATAGACATGCGTATCAGTGGAATGCAAATACCTAGAGGAAAGAACCAAGGTGGATCTGGTGGCCTAGGGGTTTCATTTTTCTGATATTTTGGGAGTTCAGCAGGAATTTGGCTCAGGAACACTCAGTGAGCTCAGACATAAATTGGCTGATGACAGCTTTGAGTGGCAGAGTCTCCCTTTCCTAATAAACCTAACTTTTTGATGGGCTAGAGTGTTGGCCTTATTACATAATGGCATAGAATGTCGTCCCATTTTCCGATCAATATGGACAGTACTGGGCAAGGTGGACTGGGATGGGGGTTGTTACTGGAATGCTGATTATGGTATAACCCCCAGCTCTCCAGCTCTGTCTAGCCAAATCTGTAGGGCTAATCTGAAGCTCTGCATAGCCTAATCTGTAGCTCTCCAGCTCTGCCTAGACTAATCTGTTCCAGAAATGTGTACACACTGTGACTTGTCTACTTTTAAGATTTATTTAAGAAAAAAAATCAAATGCATATTAACACCAGATCTAGAGCTATGTGGCCATGCTACCTCTGCAGGGAACAGAACTTCAGAACAGTTAGGATAAAATCCACGTATTAAAGGGCTATTAGAGATGTGAATAATCTCAGTTCTTTTATGTGTTTATTTCTCTCAGTAACTGTTTTTTTTCTCTTTCCAACTGCATGCTTGGGTCCTTAACAATACTTTATTTTCTGACCCTGCAACTGTTTAGTCACTTGGTTTATCAGAATAGGAAGATGTTAACATTTAGGACTCAGACCTATTCCTTTCTAAGTTTGGTTTCATATTTAATTCAAAACTGTTCTCATGCCTTTCCCCAGGGCAGACCACCAAAGTGTGTACAGCTGCTTAAAGCATTGGAAAGCAGGTGTGGTTGGACCCCAAAGTGTTGGCTCCTTCTTTATTTTCTAGGCTTAGGTGCCTTTGACGTGGAGGATAGAGATGAGAAGTGGGAGGTTTGTTTCTTACGTGACAAATTGAAAATCCACAGTGGGAAGAGGTTCATGGTCTTCCTCTGGTTCAGACAGTGTCTGTGCAACATTGGTGGCTCTGATTATGGTGTAGTCTCTGTGAATTGGTGTGCCTGAGTTTCCTGAATTAAGAATCAATTTTGTCTTTGCTTCTTCTAGCTTGAGAACACTGCTTCTCAAGAGGTTTTCCATACATTGCTTCATCCTTTTCAGTTATAGATGCCTCATCCTTTCTCAGGATAGGCATAGCTGTCACCCAGCCTTGTAGTAGCCTGTGGAGATGTGCTGCTCCTGTGCCACCTCCATCGTCTGCACTCCTGATGAGAAAACCACAAGAATGCTGAGACGTGGGCCACTGTCTGCGGAAGTTTGACATGCAGACCCTGACTTGACAGATGAATGAATGTACTCTCATATCATTACAGAGATACAAGTAGGCTAGGGATGGCCGTTGGCTGATTTCAGAGGGTGAAAATCAACCAACTGACCAAGGCTCACTGTTCATCCACACATTTATTCCCTAGACCTTACAATAGGTGTTCTAAGCTGACACACTTGTGGATAATGAACACGGTTAAGAGAAAGGTTTTATGACTTATAAAAGCTTAGGTTCTGGGGCCCAGAGTAAATGCTATTAACAGGTAATTCCCCTTTGATCTTCCCTGGAGAGACCACCCAGCACAAAATTAACATGAGTAAACGTTGTGGAGACAAATGGTGTGGGGTAAGGCCTTTGATCAGCCTCTGTCTCTTTCCTATGCTAATGTTAATGAGGTGGCTGCCTTCAACCTTCCTCAATAAAATCTTTTAGCCTTCCAAATGGCTTGAGATTCCAATCTTACATATTTTCTAATAGTTCATATCTTCAATATTTTGCCAGCCATCATGAGTGAATTACAACAAATGTCAGGCCATCTTTTCATACGGAAATTGTAATGGCATGGAGCTCTTCAAGGAAGGAGGGCTTAGTGGGGGCCAGAGACATTGTGCCTCCTGCCTTCAGGAATCTCCAGACTTGAAGGTGGCACTGGGCTGCATGCTCATTTGTGCTCCTGAAATTCAGAGATCGCTGTTAAACATCCGACTCTTCTTCACTAACATTTTGGATGGGTACAGAAAGCAACACACCGGCACTGTCTGACTCCTACAATGCTCTCCATGAACTCTATGGCCCCACTGCATTCTTACGGTGGGAACTGGGTAGATCTGCGAGTTCCAACAGTAGAGGCTAGCAATGAGGATTGGAATTATTGTCAATGATGTATGAAAAACAACATTTTGCATAAATATACAAATTCAGCATCAAAATTTAATTATATGAAAATATAGATTACATGAATGCCAAGTGTTTGAGAGTCCCCTAAAAAGTCAATTGTAATTTAAAGCACAGTAAGAGGTTTCACTCTCAAAATATATTTCTTTTGGCTGCGAATGTCTTGAAATGTCTTACAGTCGTACTTGAAATCTCTCGCATTTATTTTGAAGAAGGGGAACACATCTTCCCTCCCTGCCCCATGAGGAAGGGGGATAATAACCTCACACAATATTGTATAATTCATCTACAGGCTGACAACCACCCAGTTTCTCAGTTGTCTTTATTGACTTGGTGAGGGTGGGATGTTGGTGGGTTGTAGAGAGTTCTGGCTCCCATGTGGCACTGACTGGCTGTAAATGAAACCTATTTGATGATATGTCTCTGAAGTTCAAGTACCTTGTCTTTAGACATGATCTCCAAAAAAAATGTATATATAAAATTTTATCTCTCTCTCATCAAATGGTTTGGCTTTTCCTTAAATCTCACATGAATAAAATAACTATATTAAGCCTCTCCTGAGAAGTGTAGGTCCCATTTGACTGGCTGGCTCTTTCTCTTTTTTAAATCATTTGTTCTTCTGGCATCCAGCATTGCAGATTAAATATAACGAGTAACTGAAAACTCATGCTTTTAAGAAACACTGTGGAAATGTGTGGTTGCATCAATGTTTTATGAATGACTTGGAGGAAAATCACCAATCCTGGATTGGAAAAATTATGGACAGAAAAGATAGAAAGGGGAAAAAAAAGAATTAAGCACTAGAGAAAGAGAATGAAAATGTATACGATCAGAGCAATTCTAATTAATGTAATAAAATAATAAAGAAGATATTTTCTCCAAACCCATTGTGTTTCTGAAATACTGGAGGTATATGGAGGAGAGGTAATATTAAAATGAACCAATTTCAAAGGATATTATTTCAAAACTGTTTCCAAACACTGTTTTCAATAGAGTTTCAAGCAAAGAGAAAGATTATGATTTTCGAAAATGTCATATGCCCTTTATTAGTGTCAAAGCGAGTTATCTGGATACTGTATGGATGTTGTAATAACTGCTCAGATGAATGGCAGTTTGATCGAGTCAGGATAAACAATGTTGAGGAATATATAAAAAATTATGATTACTATCATATTTAAAATGTTTATTGATGTTTATAGGGAAATACATTTCCTGAAATACCCTAAAGATGAATAATATGAGGAATCAAATTAACTGAGGTTTATTTGCATATGTATAGGGGGCTTCTGATCTGTATTTAATACACTTATAAAAACCAAAAGCTGAGGCTCTAAAGAATCATTTATAGATATATTTTGAGGGAGATTATACAAATAAGAGTCAAACCATATTAAAACTGTGAGCTAAAATTATGATTCTCATAGCAACTGAGGATTACAGTGGTGCTTACACTAGACACAGCCCCTTGGGATACTAAAAACTGGCAAACACCTTCTTTTGATTTGGTTGACACCTGGACCTTTTGTCCAATAGAGGCTGGCAATGAGGATTGGAATTATTATTGATGATGTATGAAAAACAACATTTTGCACAAATATGCAAATTCAGGCATCAAAATTTTATGAATGCCAAGTGTTTGAGAGTCATATGTTATATGAATGCCAAGTGTTTTAGAGTCAGGGACATTTCCCCTAAAAGTTCAATTGTAATTTAAAGTACAGTAGGAGGTTTCACTCTCACAATGTATTTCTTTTGGTTTCGAATGTCTTAAAAACGTCATAGTCTTACATACTCCTAAACATTGCCATTCTAACACTTTTTTAAAAATAATTTTCCAATATTCCTTGAGATTTATCTTTTTAAGTGTTTTCCATTAGTGTCTACTTCTTAATCACCCACACCCACCCCCACCACAAGTTGATCAATCTTTGGGACATAACTATGCAATGAATAGATTTTAACAAGACCATTTTGAGATGGTTAAGGATCACTTTTCTTCACTTTATGTTACCAGCTAAAGTAACAACAGAGTTTGCTACTGTTTCTCACTTACACTGATAGAAGCACTTGCAGTGTAAATATTACCCTCTGTTTCTCACAGGTAGTTAAAGATTTACTTTAGTAGACAATTTAAAGGTGATCTCTTCCACGGTATTAAAGAAGAGCCTCTTCAACAGATACACTGTCTCCACATAGGACTAACGAGTCCCTCCAGCTGGTTACTATTTGCTTGCTACCTTTAGGAGCTCTTATTAGTTAGCTGTCATTATTAAAAATTCAAAACACAGAATCAGAGAAGCAGGCATGCACGTTTTCTGCCCATTTATGGCTGTACGCAGTTGTGGGAAAGTGGGATTATGTGCCTTTAGGAGCAATCAACTTCAGTGTCTTTAACAGCTGCACATTTTGGTCAAAGGATTATGTTGGGAGGTATTTTTTTCTATAGCTTTTAATCTGGGAAATGAGGTTAGTTGAAAAAGTAGCTAAAAAGAAACAACTTAATAGGCATATGGAATCACATAGAAAAATATAGTGCTAATGGGTGAACTTGAAGGCTTCATCAATATCTAACTACAGATTTATCACAGGCATAGAATGAGCAGAACTCAACCGGCATTTGCCATGCTTGTCAGCTTAGTTAATTAATTAACTTATCTAGGGGCTCCAATATATTTAAGATCACACTATCCTTAGTGACAAAGTATTATTTTTGGCTGGGCAGTAATCCTTGTGCCTTGGGAGGCCAAGGCAAGAGGATTGTGTGAGGCCAGGAGTTTGAGAACAGCCTGGGAAATACAGCAAGACTTCCATCTCTACAACATTTTTTTTTTTTAATTAGCCGGCCATGGTGCCTGTGCCTGTATTTCCAGCTACTCAGGAGGCTGAGACAGGAAAATCACGTGAGCCTAGAGTTTGAGTGTAGAGTGAACTCTAATCAAACCACTGCACTCCAGTCTGGACAACAGAGCAAGACCCCATCTCTAAAAATACATACATAAATAAATAATTTAAAAAGCATAATAATAATTTTTAAAACAGTATTATAGAAACCTTATGTAACAGACTGGTTGTAATATAAGAAACTATACTATTTCAAGGCTTATACATGAATTATAAATTTGTGGATTTATGCCTCATGACCAGTTCATACATTGACTCATTCCTTTGTATGTGCATTCATTTACTAATTCTTTGGTGTGTACATTCACTCATTCATTCATTCTGACCTGAGGTCAGAAACTCTGTCTCTACTAAAAATACAAAAATTAGTTGGGCATGGTGGTGCACACCTGTAATCCCAGCTACTAGGGAGGCTGAGGTGGGAGAATTGCTTGAACCTGGGAGGTGGGGGCTGCAGTTCAGAGCTGAAAAGTTTTATAAAGAGTACAAGGAGGTTAAAAAAAAGGATAAATATTATTCTTCACTACAGTTTATTACTAGCTTTCTGTCTAACTTGTAAGAATTAGAACCTACACAGAAATGTTAAAAATATATATCCATGCTGAATTCAATACAACTGTCCACATTTATCTGTTTTATTTTCTTTCCACCAAAAATTATGGCTTCCTAAGAACCTCAAATTGTGAATGAAACAGAGTTGTTTCATTTTTTCATTAAAAAAAAATATATTCTTAGGAAAGTTCTAGGCATACCAAATGGTAAGGGATTAGTGAAAACTTTATCTTTCTTACAGCTAAAATTCAAAGTCACATGCTAAAAAAAATCTGCAACACCAGAGAAAGCAGTCAAAAGTGACAGTATTTATGTGGGGGATAAAGAAACTTGGAAAGTTATAATCAATTCTTAACCATTCAAATTACTATAGGAGACCTATGTCATAAATTATTATAAGCCTGAGAAAATTGGCTCTGCATATCAAGCCATAATTCACAGCATTCCATAACATTTCCATTAAATATGCTAGATAAGCTATTCTACTTGATAACGTAGAAATTAACCTGTGCAAATTCCTTCACATACTGCAAAGTGTAGTGAAAATCCACAGTAAATATCATGTCATAAAATATAAATGCATAACATATACTTAACACCATTAAAACTCCAATTAAAAATAAAGTGTTATTTATAGCAAAAGAAAATATTTTTGTGTGAGAAGAAACTTTTGTCAAAATACTTACAAAGAAGCATAAAAATAAAAGCTTCAGTCTTCATTTAATCTCTTTAATTAAAGTTTGAACATACCAATAATAAATTCTTTCTAAAAAATCTATTTATACTTGGAAAACTTCCACTGAACCTGAGGCAAAGAGAATTAATATATAATTTTGGTTAATTATGTTAATGTTTGTCTGGAGAAGGTGGTATAAACTAAGATATGAAGTCAAGATCTCATTCGATATTGGTTTACTATTGGCACTGAACAGGAATGAACAAAGAAATAAACTACATGAAGATTTAAGAGAAACTGTGAATTGAGAATTACAAGGCAGACAAAGTTCACGATGTTTACTCTCCATACAATATGTGCTTATCCTACCATTTTCCCAGAATATGGCCTCCCTCAGAGTGAAGTCAACAAGATGGTAGAATGGAAGCTTTCTACCATCATCTCCCCGCATTGTACTGATTTTGACACCTACTCAACAGACAAAAGTCCTTTTGTGGGAGCCCGAGTCCAGCTAAGAAGTGTCAGTAATGTAGGAGTGAGACCATCTGAGAATGGACACACTGAAAGAGCTACAGTTTCACTGTACTCATGGCACATAGAGGGCACACAGCTCTGTGCCAAGAACCATCCCTTTGGCCAGTGATTCCTCCCAAAGGTGAAAGTGAGAGTGCAGTGAGGGAGTCTCCACTTCCCCATCTCTTTCTCACCCCAACAAGAATACTGAAGGGATCAGCGTGGCTGAGTGTCTGGGGGAGGCAGTGAGCAGGGAAGAGATGTGAGGATGCCAACAGTCAGGTCTTGGAGCTTATAAAAGACATGTGCCCTACTGACCACTGTGCAGACTCCCTCAGGCCCCACACCCTCCCCAGCCCAAGGAACTCCCTGGGATCCTCACCTGAGAAACTCCCAACTGACCTATAGGTACCTCTAATGCTCTCTGCACCTCACCACCCTCCCCCACTGTAACTGGCTTCCTGAACACAACCCTCAGGCAGTGAGGGCAAGCCTTTGCAGCTGGCTTACTATTCATTGATTAGGCTTTCATATTCTAAGTATATTTACAATATATTATTATTATTATTATTATTATTATTATGGAGACACAGTCTTTTTCTTTCACCACAGGCTGGAGTACAATGGTACAATCATAGCTCACTGTAACCTCCAACTCTTGGGCTCAAGCAATCTTCCAACCTCAGCCTCCCAATTAGCTGGGACTACAGGTGTATACCACCACACCTGGCTAATTTTTTATTTTTTGTAGAGAGGTGAAAATCTCACTATGTTGCTCAGGCTACTCTTGAACTCCTGGACTCAAGTGATCCTCCCACCTTGTCCTCCCAAAATGTTGGGAAATGTGAAATCAAAACGTGAGCCACTGTGCTCAAAACACTGTACTACTTGAAAAGTTTTTAATCCCTGTGTGTTAAAGATGAGAGAGTTAGTGTACATACACTGCCTCACAGTTCTCTCCCCGTTCTAGTTCTAGCTGTTAATATTTATGTAATAAAAACTCCAATCGCATCCATAACATGTACATTCTCCTCTTTAATCATAATAGGTATAATACCCAGCATCCATCTGCAATATTTACTTCCACACAAGCCTTGATTGGCTAAAACTCATCTGTCATAACTTTTGAAGGAGGCTTTGTTGGCACTGATGCTTGAAGATGTTTAGTGTTGCCTTTATACTCTAATCCCAGTGTACCTTACTATAAAATTCTTAATTATCCCTTTCTTTTCTTCAGAAATTTATGGACATTCTCACTCTGGCTTCTAAAATATTGCTAGGAAGTATGAACCATGAAGCAGACAACTTTTCTCTTTATAGATAACCTGTTCTTTCCATCTGTGTAACCAAAGAATTCATCTTTGAAGTTCAGAAATTTTGGTGAAATACTATTCTTTATATTATGTTTACCTTTTTCTTACATATTGTATACCTTTTAATCTTCAGATTCAAAAAAATGTACTCTTTACAATATGGCAGTTTAATTTTTTAACTTTTATTTCAGAGCTATATTTTCTCATGGTTTATTTTTCCTCCTGCTGTCTCTACAACCCTTCTGTAAACCCACTATCTCAATAACAGAGCTTTGTGTTCTTTTTTATACAAGTAATTGCTTCATAAAAAAATTATAGTGAAATATACGGTTAAACATTTCTCTCTGCTCTGTACTAATGTTTTCTGGTGAATGTCCTTCTACTGTTGCTTTTTCTGTCTTCTCTTCATTGGTTCTGTGTTGTCTGTGTTTGTACAGATAATGCCTCCTTTTGAATACAAATGGGTTCATTCTTCCTCAAACTGCTGTTTTTCAGTCAGTAGAGGAGATGCAGCCATTGACGGCCATTTACTCACAGAAAAAAAGGGGTAAAAGGAACCCCCGGCCTGTCTCTCTTTTCATCTTCTAATCTTCCAGCAGTGTTTAGTGGCCGAAGCGGCTAAGGTTAGTTAGAATACAACTGTCAGAATTGAGCTTGTGGTTGTCATCTCCCACTGTACAGAATAAAGCAAAAGAAAGGCTGTTGAATGGATTGAGTGGAAAACTCAAATTCTTTTTCCTGTACATCTGTTCCAACTCAAGACTCCTTTCACCATTTCATCCTGGGTACAACTCAAAGAGCTATAGTCCTTTGGCTTTGAATTAGACACACTTGACTAAACAAAGACAAGAATCTGGATTTATGGGAAGGAGAGACGGAAATGACCATTTTATCTGTGAAATTTAGTATAGGCTGCAAAGAATTTGCCTTAGTGACATGAGTCACTAAGCAGCACAGAGGTCTTGTTCAATAAATGCCACGTTGGAGTGTTTCATGCATTCTGTGAGGCTAAAAATTACCCAGGGCTCATAGTCTTTCTCCTGATTAATCCTATGAAATCACCAAGGTTAACATTGAAAGGCCCTTTTCACTTCTGGCCTGTGCTCCTGTACTAGACCCCCAGCCTCATCCCCTCTAAAGGAAAAGGAAGAAGAGGGCTCATCTTCCTTTTATATCAGTATCTATATATATGTATATTAATATGCATATATAATGTAATTATATATGTTTATATTAATATACATATATGTATATACATAAATACATATAAATATATATACACATATATAAATATATTTAAATACATATACTGTATATTTATATATATGTATTTATGTTTATACTTATACATAAATACATATATATTTATATATGTATATTTATATACGTATGTATATTTATATATATGTATATTTACATATATTTATGTGTATACTTCCTGTATATATATATACACACACATACATATTTAGACATATATGTATTTATATATATACTTCCTATATACACACACACACACACACACACATATATATATTTAGAAAGGAGATAGGTATGTGTGTGTGTGTGTGTGTGTGTGTGTATTTATATATATACATATATATGTATATGTATCAGACCCCATGCAAGAGGATGGAAAGACAAAAGGGTAGACAGCCTTCCTGGAAGTAAGAATAGATGCACTAAGCTGGGCACAGTGGCTCATGCCTGTAATCCCAGCACTCTGGGAGGCTGAGGAGGGTGGATCAGGAGGTCAGCAGTTTGAGGCCAACCTGGCCAACATGGTGAAACCCCATCTCTATTAAAAATACAAAAATTAGCTGGGTGTTGTGGCGCGGGCCTGTAGTCACAGCTGCTCCAGAGGCTGAGGCAGGAGAATCACTTGAACCCAGGAGGTGGAGGTTGCAGTGAGCTGAGATAGCACCATTGCACACTAGCCTAGGTGAGAGACAGGGCGAGACTTTGTCTCAATAAAAACCCCCAAAAATAAAACAACAACAACAAGAACAAAAAGAATAGATACACTCTGTTTCCACAGGGGAAAGAGGGGTGCCTCTCTTGGCATCATCCCTGCTTCTTTCAACAGAGCCATTTCAGGTGCTGAGGCTGAGTAAGAAGCAGCTTAATTTCTCAGTAATATTCATCAGCCAAGGAAAGGGGCCCAGACAACCCCAGGGAGGTTCAAATTAAGTAAGAAGACCTTACTTTAATTGAAGGTACTTTGCGTATTACCTGATTTTCAAGAATTTAGGGTCTGAAGAAGTTATATTTCACTTTTCTGCCAGTTACTTCGAGTATTTGAGTTTCAGATTCCTCATTTTAAAATGAGAATAATGATAGGAACAAGAGTATAGGATTGATTTGATGGTTAACTCAGATTAATAAATAAGATCATAAAAGTATAGCCCCTAGATGTTATCATTCTCACCGTTGATTTTCTGGTACATATGAACATGTATGTGCATACATGCTCAGGGCAGGGGTGGGGGCTGAATGTTTCCCTTGTGACTAGATTTTAGGCAGGCTTCTTCCTGACTCTATGCCCTGAACTTTTTCTTCTTGGAGCACTTACCTTAGAAAACTTATAACTGTAAATTCTTTCTCTGCCCCTTTGAAATGTAAATCTTGAAAAAAAAAGTGCCAATTTTACAACCCAGGGCTGTCTCTCTCATGGACCTGGGAGTCATCCCTTCGAAATGTAATTATCAAGCGAGATAGTGCTCCTATCTCCCAGGCTGTGCGGCTGAGTGGGAGTCTAACGTCTGTTGGCACCTTACTCCAAGTTATAATAGAGATGGCCTTTGATCTTCCCTTTCTTCACTCCGGCTTTTTAAAATTCTTGGGCTTTGTTTCAGTGGCGTTGAATGCAGACAGCCATGGCCTCTCTCCACTATTGCAATAACTTGAAAAAGTCTTCCCTGCCTGTTTAACTTGGGTGCAACTTTTGCTTTCACAGTACTATGAGGTGAACAAGGATTTTAAAACATATTTTCTAAATCTCATAGTGTATAAGGATTAACACCTCAGATAACTCAACACAGCTATTTGCATATAGATAAGGTTGTACTAACTTGAGTTACAGAAACTGATGAATAACAGTCTTTTGTTTCCTATTTCACATTAGCCTGTAGTCTGACACTTCTCCTTTAGTATGATTTTATGCTCTAAATGTTTCAGTAATTTTCATTTAAGTAAGAGACAACTTATTAAACACTGATTTAAATGTTACTTTTTTTCATTTTATTTTCCCTAAACAAATACACAAGTCTATGCCTGCCGCAACATGTGTTAAAAACTTTCACGATTTGTACTCTGCTCAGGATATTTTATTATGAAGGTAGTATTAAGTATTATCTTAAGGAATTGTACTGTTTTAGGTTTCATATGAATTATGTGTTTTGGAAATAATCATTTTGATTTAATAGACTATCTAGAAAATCATAGATACCTGTAATTTGACAGCTATGGAGAATAAGTTAGTAGTTAATGTTTTATTTACTAATTTAGTCTATAGTCTCAAATGAACTTAAATAATATTAATATTTGAAAGCAAAACCTCTTTCATATATTATGAATCAAAACTAATTACTTTATTGCATACTACCCTGTTAAACAGAGGTACAAATTAATTTCTAGTTAAATCATGAAATAAAATACCTTAAGATTCTTTATAGAGAAAGTAGATGAAAGGCAGCCCTAATATGTAACCTTGACTATTTTTCCTGTACTTCTAAAATTAGCTGGACCTCTCAAGCCAATTTTCTTAAACATTGAGGGGAGAACATTTTTAATCTTTCTACATAAGCCCATGTACACATTATTTTTTAACTTTTGTTTCTCAAGAGTCTTTCTTAAGCTCAATTTGCTGCTATTTCCCCATATCCTCATATCCCTGAAGCTAGAAAAAGCTGGATATTATTGTTTTAGCACTTAAAATTGCCTCTGAGCCTCCTTTCCCTTGACTAATTACTTTATGGTCTATTTTAGCAAAGAAAGAGAAAATATAAAAATGAGAAGGTTATTGCAAGATAGTACTGGTAATATACACAGGAATATTCTTTTCATGGTAGGGACAGGAATTGCCTCATCATATTCAAGACACATGATAATAGTCATGGTTTGAATAATTTTTTTCTTGAATATATTGAAATTTTAAAGAACATATAAATTCAAATCTTCTATGGAATATTATAATAATATTGTTTTAGTTCAGTAGTATTCTAAAAATGGATTATTGCTTCATTTCTATTTTTTCGTTATTATCAAAATGTTTATTCTAATTGTATTCAGACAACTTTTGGAATATGGTTTCAAAACAATACCATTTCTCATAACTTTTATTTTAAAATCACTGTTACATATTGATATTTATTATTTTCTCCAAGAGCATTTTTGTTTAAATGCATTGTCAAAAATTTATGAATGCTTTTCTAAAAGTGTACTTTATAAAAATTCAAAACTATTTGTACAATTAATAGTATTATTTATAAAAGCAATGAAATGAACTAAAATGTACATCATATACAGATAAAGCTATTGTGTACTTTCTAACCCCTCCCAACATGTGTGATACCATTGGAAGAAAATATATTCTATATTTTATGTAGAACCAATGGAAAATTACAATTAAATAACTAATTGAACACATTAATTTACCCTAATACTAGGCTTCTTGATTTAAATGTTTCTTGGCAGTACACTGATTTGAAAACTAAAAACTTTTGGGCTGCAAATTTTAAAGTAAATATTTAGTTAAAGTATGAAGTACGCAATTTAAAAAAATGCTGTATTTTTGTGCAAGATATCCCTGAGAGCGAGGTTTAAATCAGAGAAAACAAGGAATGTAAAGCCTTAGAAGAACTTGCAACTCTAAGATATCGAAGTTCTTAAAATACTTTTGTTACTGAAGTTACAGTGCTCATTTATTTTCATAAGATGCTCTAATGCTCAACAGACAACATGAATTGCCTTAAGAACAAACCAGAGGGAATGGACGAAGAATGCTGGGTTGTTGGCTTGGGACAAGAACATGCAAGGGATGGGAAGCAAATGGAGAGAAAGCAGCATCTTAGCAAACAGGAGAGAGATGGCTATAAATGCTAGTGAGGAACCATGTGCTACTGAAATAAGTTTAAATTGATATTCATGTGTTAGTCTTGAGAAGTTTTTATACTAAAAATATTTTTAGACATAATCATATGTAGTTCTGAAAATAACTGAACAATTCACTTTGATGAATGCAAATTTTGAAAATGTTTTGAATTTTTTACTTATCCATAACTCTAAAACTAAGAAATTATGCATGCCTTATAAAACATGAGAAAACTACTTGATTATTAAGAACAATTATTTGACATAATGCTCAATTTGAAAAATAACAAAAACTTATTTGAAATAAAAGCTAAATTTAAACTGATCAATAATTTAAAATATTATTTTTGATTCAATATGTAACAATTTATCTTTTCCTATTAAATTATATATATTTTAAACTCCAAATAAAAGTTAGGTTAGAATTTTAGGACCAGCAGTAACCTGGAATTTTAGAGCCAGAAGTTCTCTCCTTTGTCATCTAGTTAAGTGACAGATTTTCTGCATAAATCGTGTTAGAAATATCAAGCCACCAACCCAAATTACAATACGCTAATAGCAGAGGTAGAACTAAAAATCAGGATCTTTCTTACCCTTTAAACATTCGTATTTTTTCAATGTTCCATAATATCTGATCTCCAAGTTCAGGAATTATATTTCGGGTGTAGAGTCAATTTTGTGGTTGAGAAAATCAAGCCCCAAAAATGTCTTTTAATTTCATCAGTGCACAATCCAACTTCATCTCCAGTCTGGGTTATGGAAATAGTCTCATAACTTGTCTCCTTGCTCCGACACGACACTCCACATTCTGTCCTCCATTCAGCACACAAAAAGTGATCTTTTCCAAATATAAATAAAATCACATCAGTCACCTTCACAGAATTCTCTAATGTTCTCATCACATTTGGAACAAAATACAAACTTCATATCATGGCCTACAAAGTGCCATATAATCTAGTCTTTGACTAACTCTGTGACCTCATCCACCACAAGTGCAGCATCAGAGAACACTGATGTAGCTCCTACTCTGTTCTGAGGCCTTTGGATGTATTAGTCATTCCACATTCCTGTTAATGCTATGAGACAGGTATGCTATCAGTCCTAACAGACAGATTAAACAACAGAGTTCAGAGGGGCTAAATAAATTGCCCAGCATTACGTAATAGAAGAGCCAGGATTTACCTGAAGGCTTCTGGCTCCAGCAGTGCTCTAATGTCATGCTATATATACTCTAGCTGTTTTCTTTGTTTCTGTTGCTGCAACTACTGTCTCTTCTTTGATTTCTTCAGTATTCAAGATTACTCTCATCTGGGCTTTTTGGATAGGATAGATTTTTTGCCTTGCCTATAATGCTGCTCTGCAAGACTTTGCATGCCTTGGTTTTACACAGTTTTCAAATGTATGTTCAAATATTAGTTTTTTACCATAGATTTTATCACCTAAATATTCTGTGTCTCTGGTAACCTGTACAAGACTGCTAACCTAGGTCCTAATTACTAATTCACCAATGCTTTGTCTTGATTTTTTTCTTTCTCTTTTAGCCCTTAGTATTTCCTTAAATTGAATAATAGTCATGTGCAGCATAACATTTTGGCAAATGGTAGACCACAAAATTATAATACCATGTTTTCAATGTGTTTTTTCTCTTTTTAGATAATGTTTAAATATACAAACATATACACTGTCTTACAATTGCCTACAGTATTCAGTGCAGTAACCTGCCATTGACTATAACACATACCCTAGATGTGTAGTAGACCAGACCATCTAGATGTGTGTAAGTGCACTCTAAGATGGTCACCCAATGACAAAATCACCAATAACACATTTCTCAGAACACATCCCTGTCACTAAGAGACACAAGACTCTATTTGTTTCTTCATTTACACAATTATTCTTTATATCCCTGACTGAAATGTATTTTAAAGAGAATAAAGATTTTTTCCCCCAATTTGTGTATTTCTGATGCCTAAAACTGTTATAAGTGATACTGGATAAATATATTTAAATTAATTAATTTTCTTGTATTTCAGAACAACTTCTGAAAAAACATTTTAGATTCTTTAGAAATTGACAAAAGGGTAATGCAGAATTATTATCTTGGAATTGTATAATGCTTTACTGTAATTATATTTGTTTAGTCACCCATAGCAAATTAATTATTGGCTTATCATAAAATTTAATTTACTGTCTAGATTTTCACAAAATTAGCCCTATGTTCCTTCACGTGATGTTATTTTCTGGTTTTATTCATGGATGCTATACAAAAAATAACATACAGATAAATGAAGGTTGTTTTGTCCTAAACATGATACTTTTTTAGAAGTGACTGCATATGCATTTATTGATGATTTAGTATAGACAGAAAAACTTAAATATGAAACAATTTCAACATTTGACTACAGATTGGGAGTTGAACATGGGAAGAATTGAAAACATACAAACGATAAATAGTGTGTCTTTCAGTAGTCTGAGTCTTACATATAGAAACTCAGTAGGTCTAATGAAACCTTGTATTGTAATGCAACAGATTATCCTGGAGCTTTGAAACTACAGAAGAGAAAATAAAAATCTATAAAGAGTGTCTCTGTTTGAAAACACCATCTGTGATTTGAAATTGCATTTCAGGACCGTAGCTTAAGGTCCTATCATTTTAGTATATTTATAGATTCAGTGTCTATAAACCAACATAACAAGGATGGATAATAAGTAAACTGATACAGAGACTCTAAAACAGTACGGTAAATATAATCTTATTGTTCTCACTGTGACTTTGTGAAATGGAAATCAAGATTGGAAAATGGTAATGAGCTACAAGTATTCCATATTCAAAAGAAATATACTTCTGAAGAGGAAAGGCAGAGTAGAAAATACAGTTCTTGGAAGCATGTACAGCTAGTGCTCGACTTACGACCATGATTGGTTCCGACAGACAGGTCGTAACACTATTTGGTCGTAAGTTGAGTAGGCTATATGCATGCGGAGATGGTAGTGCTGCCGGAAGCTGGTCTGCACTGTTGTATGCCCAGCTGGGCAACGTTTGCGCTGCCAGATGCGGAGCAGTCGTGGCTAGCGATTGTGGTCGTAAAGTCGAATGGTCGTAAGTTGCATAGGTCGTAAGTCGATCAATACCTGTATCTTCATGAAAATATATAAATGTGAAGGTGGAAATTACTGATAACCAAAGAAGAATAAGACTGAAATGATATCAATAAGGAAACATACTATGTACATTCATATAGTGAGAAAAGATAGTTTAGATAGAACACAATATTTTATAGGAGTATCTCAAATACGCAGCTGTATTCAATATTCATTTCCTTAAACTACAGTATCCAAAAAACTCCTGAATTACTTGGTTCATAAATTCTTCTCTAAGAAACCAAAATAACAAGTTGGAGTAACTTCTGCTTTATACATTATTCTGTCCTAAGAAAGGACAATGTGTTTGTGTGTGTGTGTGTGTGTGTGTGTGTGTGTGTGTGTGTGTAGTGGAAGTAATAGGCCCCCTTGGAAAAATGCAGCATTATCAGGTTATAATTTTTGAAAATCATAGACGAAAACAGTAGACATTTTAAGACATATACCCTATATAATACTCAGCAAATGTTTTAAAAGGAGGATAATTGAAAAGTTCAGAGAAAAGACTGAAGCTAAGAATTCCTCAAATTGGATTCTACAGTACACATGTTTCTCTTATGAGATAATTTCAGAAAATAACATGTAGTTTGTTTCTCTCTCAAACTGCATTGTATCATTAGCTAGTAGATGGTCATTCTAGCATCTACAGTTAAATAATAAACCACTACAAAATCCAAAGCTTATAACAATGACATTTATTTTGCTTGTGAATCTGCAAGGAAAGGTTTGATGGAGCTTAAGTGGCATCAACTGGGGCTGGGCAAAGGCTGGATGCTGAAATCGCCTTCACCTTCAATTGACTGTGTCTTATAGTTCATCTGTTTGTCAGATGCTACCTCAGCTTGAGGTGTTGCCAGAAACCAACATATGGTCTTTCTCTGTGGCTGCTTGGCCTCTGCATGGTATGATGGCTGTATTTCAAGAGTAAGCATCCCATTAGTAGAGAAAAAGCTGAAGGAAGCTGCATGGCCTTTTTATGACTTAGCACAGTTTAGGCAGAAGCACTTCAACTTCTTACCACTGGTTAGAACTGAGATGCTAGAACCAGCCTATATTCAGTGCAGAGGGAATTGGACTCCTTCTTTTGATAAGAAGATTACCAAAGGATATGCAGATGTGCTTTGAAGTTATCACAGACACTCTGAAATTTTTAAAACAAGGAAATCTGTTTTGCATTATCTGATTATTTTGCCAGTAGTATTTTTTCTCAGATGATGTTAATTAATATCTTATAAAGATATTATTTTAGAAAAATGAGATGGTATTCTAGATAAAAGAATACTTCATGCAAGAACATAGTGTTAGTTTGAGTTTCCTTGAGTAGTGACTAATTAATGAATGAGATTAGAGTAGCCTGAAATGCATTCCCAGGAAAAGGCTAGTCACACCAAAGCCAAAAACATCTTACCACTCTAATAAACAGACAACCTTCATCGTTTCCTTTACCCTTCTCTTTCACATTGGTACTCATCCATCTTTATGCAGTTAGCAAACCTTTAACATGGTTGAGCAACTGGAACACACACACCAGGAGTGGTATGATCTTTAAACAGAAAATGACATTTATTAAGTAAAACTGATAATCAAAGAGCTTTATCACTCATAGGTCTTCCATGAGTTTATTATTCCATAAATAAATATATTTAGGTCAAATATGGCTGGATTGAAAACACTATGCAAAGGAGGACTAAAGAGAGAAATTGCACTGGTAACATTTCATGTCATTATAGAAATAGAAAAAAGGGCACTTATACATTTACATGTCACAGCTTGTTAAATATTTTAAAACGTAATAAATAGGATAGGATGCTTACCACAAATTGCTTATCAGCTCTCACAGGCAGAGGAAATTGTGTCCTCTTTTGTATTTCAATTTGATTTTGAATAAATTCCCCATATCTTCAGAGATTTTCCTTATACACTCTTATCCTATCCATCTTCTAATTGTACACTGGCTTAAAAAAAAATAAATGTATTTCAAGGCTATCATTTTCTTAACAAAAGAAACATTGAAAATTATATTTCCTGCTTCCCGTTAGGCCAACCGATTTCAAAAAATATGCATATTTAGTGGCTGTATGTCCTCTTGTTAGATTCATTTCTATCTTGAATTTTATCCAGTGCCCCATTGAATCCCCTCCTTCTGGTCACTCAAACTATTCTACTTGGGAAATGCAGTGTTCACTTTTAAGCTTTTTATCACCTGTCTTTTCTGTTACATTAGACACTTACCTTCTCTTTTCTGTGCTCTATGAATGTTTAGCTATCTCTGCTCTCCCAATATGAACATAGTATATCCAAAATCTGTGCCATGTTTAAGTTTAATGTCTTACGAACTTATGTTTTCATGCTCCCATTTTTCCCAAGAACAGCTCCTGAAATTAGAAATCTTTCTTGATACCTCTTTTCTCTTACCATTTCCTATCAGTTCCCATGTTTGAACAGCTCTTCATTTATGCTTTTGCTTAACTTGTTTTTCTCTTTGCTACCTCTTTATGAAGTAGAAAATCACTATTCCCTGGATTATTACAACCGTTTCCCAAATCTCCCTTTTTCCTATGTAGCTGCCTCTAAAATATTCATGCCACTGCTGCTAGAGTAAAACTATTTATTTGTTTAAAATCACTTACCTTCTGTAGCTACACTTATCACTCGATAGCTTCCTGAACTCCACAATCCCTTTTGCGTCTATGCTGTCTCGCATGCTGCTCCATCTACCTGGTTCGCCTTTTTTCCTCTTCACCTGATACAAACTCTGTCCTGATGGCCTGCTTAGAACCTGAGTGTTCTTAAAAAATAAATAAATAATAAAGGAATTCAAAGGAAAAAATATTAAATAAAAAGAAGTGACATTCCCTGAGAAGTCTTCCCTACACCAATCCCTTGCTATGATACATTAAGAATATGCTTCCATATTGTCTTATCTTGAGATAATTCAATTATTTTATAGATTCCTTGAAACAGAATCCATGTTTTTTATTTTCCCAATCATAAAGCTTGTATCATAGTCCACACATATAAAATGCATTTGCTTAATAAAATATGGCCACAGTCATACTTGCCATATTTCAGTGTAATTATTTTCTCATGAGTCTGTCTCTACTAATAAAAGTTAATGTATAAGGATCATATTTTATTTGTTTCTTTGTTTGTAGTACTGGTGCATAGAACACTGTATGCACCTTATAAACATATGTTGAATGAAACAAGTAGAGAGGCAACATGTTGGAGACTACCCAATTTGAAAGATAATGCCATTAACAACGTTTTCTTAAAATCCAAATGTTGGGCAGAGCGTGGCGGCTCACGCCTGTAATCCCAGCACTTTAGGAGTCTGAGGCGGGCGGATCACAAGGTCAAGAGATCGAGACCATCCTGGACAACATGGTGAAACCCTGTCTCTACTAAAAATACAAAAATTAGCTGGGCTTGGTGGCGGGCACCTGTAGTCTCAGATACTTGGGAGGCTGAGGCAGGAGAATTTCTTGAACCCGGGAGGCAGAGGTTGCAGTGAGCCGAGATCGTGCCACTGCACTCCAGCCTGGCGCCTGGTGACAGTGAAACTCTGTCTCAAAAGAAAAAAAAAAATCCAAATATTGATAGATAAGATCATGAGGCAGTTAGCATAGGATTAGCTCTGTAAACATGCAAAACAATGTTATTTTATTTGTTTTTCTTTTTGGAGATGGAGTCTTAGGATATCTCTCAGGTTGCAATGCAGTGGTTCAGTCACACTACTGATCAGCATGGGAGTTTTGATCTGGTCTATTTCTGATCTGGGCCAATTCACTACTCCTTATGCAACCTGGTGGTCTCCTGATCACAGGAGGTCCGTATATTGATGCCAAGGATGACCTGATGAGCATTGCCCATGACAGCTCAGAATTTCTGGACTCAAGTGATCCTCCCACCTCAGCCTCCTAGCAGCTTGGACTACAGGTACAAAACATGCTCTTGTAACTCTCTGAGAAAATTTACATTATTTTTATTTCTAAGTATACCTTGTTTTGTTGGTTCACTTTTAAACATCGCTTTTGAAGTTCCACACTGGATTTACGGAAATTGCAAGAAATGTATGGTTTGGTTTTTGCTCACTTAACAAATCTTCTTGTAATGCTGCCTCAAAAAGAATAAAACACAACAAATGAGTCAATATAAATTTGAATAAATTTCCGAAAAAGTAAAGCAGAATTGCTGTTTTACCAATTAGGAGTATTTGCTTTTAAAAATACTGTAGATAAGCATATTCATAGCAATATAAATAAAACGCTTAAACTAAAGCTTGCTAGCATGTTTTAAGCACCACAATGAACACACTATTTCACAACTTAGAATAGGTCTATTAATAAAAATATTTCCTTTTATTAAAATGTCATACCATTTTATTAACAATGGTGTTTTATATTGCTGCCTATATAGAAAGACAGAAAGCATAAATCTTTTAAATGGAACTGTTGTGTTCCTTGGTGGTTGCCTTAATTCTGTATCTCTATGCTCCAAACAATATTTAATAAACTGGCAAATTTATTATACCTTTACAAAAGAAATGCCTATCACATGTAAAATCTGGTACAAACTTCAGAGCACAAAACAGAAAAATCACTCCAAGAGGGCAGAGTGCTTCCTGTGTTATATTTTCTGATATGTCCCCAGAGCCTGGAACAGCACAAGTCACACAGTAGGCACACAATGAATATTTACAGAATTACAAACTCTAGTTTGAATAGACAGTAATATTTAACTGAGAAACCATATAATCACCACTGTAAAGAAGAAAATATAGCTATATATGTGGATTACACATTCCCCTTCTGTTACCTCTGAAATGCTCATATTTCCATCAATACCATATTTGCATTCATCCATAAGGGATGTAAACGTGGGACTTTCCTTACCTAAATTCATTCACAGAGATTGTTAAGTGAGCCATATTTTTCATCTGTTACAAGAGTGAGAAGATACACCTAAATACATTTAATTTTTAATATCAAAAAACATTTTTTCAGACATCATAGATTTTTTCTCACTCACAAAGAGGTGTGAAGTAAGGGAATATTTTCGAAGATTGAGGCTTAGTTAATGCGTTAGCTACAAATACATATGCTCATGTCATGTTAGCGATGCCCTGCCTCTATTTGAGAGTTGGAAAGCTCATTCTGAGAAAAATTAATGGGATCTATGTTATTATTGTGCCTATATTACCCCTTTGTGCTCTTAACGGTTAATATGAATTCCTAAAAGAACATCATAGGCAATGGCTTCCCTAGGTACACTGGACTCCCAGTTCTGTCAAAGCCCCAAGGATGCAGCTCTGCAGCCCTTTGCCTTAATTCCTCTTCTAGAATGTCTTCTTCTTTTAATATTCATTCAGTCAGCCCCCTTTATTTTGGGTCAAATGTCAGATCCTGGAAGAGGTCTTTGCAAACTAACAAATCCCTCCCCTTCCGCTGTTTCATTTTTTCTGCACATCACTGATTGCTGACTGCTTTGCCTACATAAATACATATGTATGCATGTGTTTCTTTTACTCTGTAACATTAGAATGTGAGCTCCAGGAAAATAGAAACTATTTTCATTACTTTTTGTGGCTGTAGCCTGCATAGTTACTAGCACATAGTAGATGCTTAACACATGTTTTAAAAATAAGATAACAAATGAATAGTAAATGGAGGGAAGGTTTGCCTGGGGGGAATTTGGTGGTTCATATTTTATTAACAAAGGAAATGAGTAAGTTTTCCTCAAGTTCAAAGGAATTTTTAAGAAACAATATCGTGAAAGATCTATCCCAGCCAGAAGCAGACAACTGATTAGTTTCCTTGTCTATCTTTACGGAGGTTACATGAAGCAGTAGGTCTTATAAGGGGCCTTTCCAGGTAAGTGAGAAATAGGAATAAAATTGAAGTTCCCATAACTGACGGAATGGAACTCAAGGGGACCCCGGAGTTCACCTGGAAAATTGAGTTTGTGACCAGGACAGACAGATGGTCAGACATGCCTTGCCTAGTTATACTCCCTGCTTTGCTAACAGCCATTTTGAAGCTCTTTTCCCTAAAGGCTATACAGAAACCAGCCCTTACAAAAAGCTCCACCACTGACATCCACCAAATGACTGACACTGCCCTCTCTTTTGCTGTTTGGACACAATTGACCAGCGTTTTTCCTGATAAGAGACCACCAATCACAGAGTGGTTCTGGCCAGTCCACATGGAACCCATGCAAGGGCGTGAAGCTCCACTGTGCATGTGCACCGTTCTCCCCTTATAAATATGTGTGACTCCTCCTAAAGCTTATTTAACATGCATGATCAGCCCTACTGCTCAGCATAAATTCATAACCCCCTTTCTCCTTCCTCAAACCATCCATTTCAGGCTTCTGACTGGAGTGTGTGCTCCCAGCATCCCAGAATGTCCACCCTGCAGGCTGCAACCTTTTATAAGAAGTAAAGGTCTCCTTTCCAAGGGATGAAGCTCATCATTCTTCAGCTGACATAAAGAACTTTGAAGAATTTATCCAAAAGCCCCCTGCCAAAACCTGTCCTCCATGGGTCAAGGTTTCCACTTGGCATCACTATACTACAGCTTTGCATTTTGTATCAAAACCTCTCCAGGTTGTCACTGAGAAATGCAAATTCTCTGAGTCCAGTCTGCCCAGTGCTAACTTCCAGGGTCTGCCCTTGTCAATTAGCACCACAAATATGAGGTTTCTCTACCTGTAGTAATAATGGTGGCAGCAGCAGTGATGTGGTTGCTTGGTGATGTGGAACTTGCTCAGAAATAATAACACAATATTCAGGTCCTTATTAGGTTCAGATTAAAATAATATAGCTTTTCTGCATTACAGCCCCTCCTCATGTTCAATTACAAACCAGAGTAACTGCTGAAGAAGATGTTCTGCAAACGCAAGTTAGTAATCTAACCCCATGTAAATGATAAGAGTTTTATTTTGAGTCACATAATTATGGTATGTAATCCAAGGGTTCTTAACAGGTTAATATATTTAGTAGTCTGAATCTCTTAGCTAATTTAAATCAGACAGACATTTAAGTTAAAATTTGATGAATTTGCTAGGCTTAGTCATTAAATATCCATTTTGTAGATTCACCTTAAGAAATTATTTTTGCCTATTAAGGGGATATTCTTTCTTTGTAACCTAAGATTGGCTCTTGATAAAAAAGGCAATCAATGAGAAATGGCTAAATATTTTGGAATGCATCTGGCAAGTGTAATTATACTTGTTTACTTGAAACAGAGGTGTTAATTACCTCTAATAATGGACATGGATTAAGCACTAGTGAGGATTCACCATACACCAACCAAACACCCTTATTTTTACTTGTTTAATTATTATTAATTCTGACGAGATTTAAACCCCACTGTGACAGAAATATGTGTCTATTTTATTTGCCTGATATATAATAAGTGTTTATTTCTTATGGTTACTTCCTAGATACCTAGGGGTAGCCTAAGTAAACACCCCTCTCCTACTCAATTTAACAACCTAAATAATGTCTTCAATTCTGCATTCAAGTTTTTTGTGTTTTTTTCATTCAAGATAAATGCATCTCATCTTATACATAAATGCATCCTCATGCAAATGCATTTTATCTTACTTGAATACGTGTGTTTGTGTTTACTCTTCTCCCTCTCTTTACATATATACCCACATATATTCCTTGACATATACATATATATCCTCTGTATTTTGTATATTAATATATATCATATATGTGGGTGTGATATCATACATATATATATATATATATATATGATATCACACACAAATATATGGTATACACACAAATCTCTTCCTTGGGTTCCACTAATACAAATAAATTATTATTTGATACCTGCACTGTGGAGTTATTAATATTGAGATTCCTCTATCATCACCCAAATGGCCTTCCTCAAATTGATCCATTTCAATCTTGGA
>NW_016107693.1:2057988-2060213 GCF_001604975.1 Cebus imitator | reverse complement strand
AATGCCATTTACTGGTTGTGATATGTTAACAAATCATGCAGCTGTAGTTTGCTCACCTCCAAAACAAGTATCTATGAGACATTTTCAGGGATATGTGGTATCAGATGAAGCAAATCACATGATATGTAGTAGACCTGTTACATGTATTATCTTTTGACAACCTCAAAGTAAACAATATGTAGTACCATTGAACTATTTATATGTAACCTATTTTGCAATGTAATTATTTCTTTTGCTATTTTCACCTTGTGAAATCATGTCATTTTCTTCTAAATTGACCTTCCCTCTTCTGCAGCTAAACAATTTGAGGATTATGATATATTTCAATGGCTGGGAGAAATTGATCTATATACACCAATATGTTAAATGAGACTTTCCCTGTTGTTTTAAAGTTTGTACAGAAATGCCATCACCTAAATGGGACTAGATAAAATATTTTGAATCTGGTTTGTGACCCTTAGTTTATGACCTTTCTGAAGAACATAAATGAGATTTGTTACAAAGCTGTGGAGATTGGAGATGGCGAATTTATTTCGTAGGAATTGCCAGTTTGCTTTTGAAGATAAACCTATATCACCTCAAGCTCTGTGAGAGAATGTTCAAGATAACCATTTGCAGACTTTGGCATGTGTGCTTTGGAGACTAAATAGCTCAGGAAGTAATATCTGGCTCAACTCAAATGTCTAGTTTAGTATATACTTTGAAACTGAAGAATAAAAAATTATTCTTAAGGATTCAGTGAGCTGGAGATAAACCCTGCAAAATGTGATCAACTCTAAGGCTTTTTGTAAAGGCCTCCACATTAAGACAGCCTTGTTTCTAGAGGCAAAGTGATTTCACTGGAACAGTATTGGCATATATTTTCAGCAGACAGAGACCGATGCAGAGGCTATAAACATCACCTAGAAGAAAACTTATTTGAAGCAGACTGAAATGTGATGGTTTCAAACTGCTACATGTGATATGGAGAAAAAATAGGTCATGTAGTTTTCTACCTACTGGCTTCTATGGTGAAGTCAGACAAAGCTGCAGTAGAGAGAATGTGCTATGCTGAGAGTCTAAGATTTTTATTTTACATAGATCTAGATGTCTTAATGCCTGAAAAAATAAATATATTTATATACATTTAAACATTTATATAAATATGAATATTTAAAGGTTTAGTTATAATTTTATATTATTTATAATATATATGTATACATAAATATATACCTTTAATATATAAATATATAAATATATTTCTTTATATTTATATATTTATGTAAATATTAATGCATTTATATATTTACAAATATATAAATGCATATAAATATATAGTAATATATTTATATATTAAATGAATATATTTATAGATATATTTATATATTTATGTTTATATATAAATATCTTTCATGAATGCAAAATAAACACACGGAAGTTGATGAAGGATCTAGTACACAGAGCTGGGTAAACATATTTGCCTTTTTGTACTCTAATGAATACAATTCACTTAATAGACATTCCCATAAATGTGGATGCCTTGTAACATTTGAGTTGAGTACATCTATTTAGTTGTGCTCTCTTCCCTTTGGAAACGGACTGAAGCATTCTTCAGATGCATGAACATGATGCTGAGAAGGTGCCATAAACATGAATTACCATCTGTGTTGGACACAGATACACACCGCCCACATCCCTTTTTAAGGAAGGACTTTCTGCCCAGATATGAAAAGTACAGTCAGTGGGTAGGTTAGCTCAACTAAAGAGAACTAATCAATTCCACACCCTTCCCACAGAATTCTGAATCTTGTATCTGAGAAAGGTGGTGGTAAAAAGGCCCAACTATTTTGGCCTAACATGGGACAAACTTTTGGACAATACTTCATGTTAGAGTTATCAGGTAGAACAAAGCTTTTTCAGGTCTACATCATTATTCAGCTTTGTCTTCTACTTAAACCTGCTAAGTTCACCTCCTTTACACAGGTATGAATTCTTAACATCATGCACCAAAACATGTCTCAGCACCTGCTTCTGGAGAGCCCAGCTGCAACAATGTATATAACCTGTGACTAGAGCTGGATTATAGACTTCCTGGTTGCTGGTGAGGACCCAAACAATGAGGCAGAGAAAGTACAGATTGACACTTTCAAAAATACTCTCCAGTGTGACTATGGACTGCTGCAAGCTCAGCCTAAGAGTGGCCTTAACTGCAGCTGCTATTACAGTTGTGGTGCTTTTGCCACAGC
>NW_016107693.1:2024150-2057962 GCF_001604975.1 Cebus imitator | reverse complement strand
TTTTTTTTAAGACGAAGTCTTGCTGTGTCACCAGGCTGGAGTGCAGTGGCACAATCTTGGCTCACTGCAACTGCCGCCTCCCAGATTTAAGCCATTCTCCTGCCTCTGCTTCAGCCTCCCAAGTAGCTGGGACTACAGGCACACACCACCACCCCTGAATAATTTTTGTATGTTTTAGTAGAGACGGTGTTTCACCACATTGGCCAGGATGGTCTCAATCTCTTGACCTCGTGATCCACCTGCCTCGGCCTCCCAAAGTGCTGGCATTACAGATGTGAGCCACTGTGCCCTGTCAACCACAGCAGTCTTTATGATCCCAGGTATGTGATATGTGTGGTTTGTGGCCACTGATTTGGTGAATAAATTATTTTCTATCCTAATTAAAAACATAACATGACACAGTCCAAAAAAATACAGCCCATCTTGCCATCCTGCAGAACATCGCATCAATACATTACACTGATGAGATCATATTGTTCGGACCAGATGGGCAATAGATAACTAGCACCATGGAGGCACTGGTAACACGGATGTACTCTGAAGGGTGAGCACAGATTCTGGTCTGCATATTCTACAGATTCATGTTCTGGATCCACCCATAAAATCTTAGGAGTCCAAGTATCCAGGGGTCATGGGCATGGCTGGATGTACTCTAAAGAAAAGACTATTACATTTTGTATCTCCTACCCCCCAAAAATCTCATTGCCTGGTGAGCCTGTTTGGGTTCTGAAATCAGCATTATTTCATCCTTAACAATACTTCTCTGGCACAATTACTGAACAATATGAAAAGCCGTCAATATTGAGTGGATAACAAATCAGGAAAGGGCTATGTAGCTGGCATAGGGCTGTGTTGCAAGAAGCCCTGCTCCATGAGTTATGGATCAGGAGAGCATCAGAGTGTTGGAAGTGGTGAAAGAGACTTAGTTTTGGAGAATAAAAGTTGAGTCTCCTTTCAACATCTAGAACCTTAACCATACTAAACTAAAATACTGGATTTTTTTTTAACCTGAAGCTTATGTATATTATGTTTTGCAAGTAAAACATAATATACATAAGTTTCAGGTCAAAAAACAATCCCTGGCAAGTGGGGAGAATCCTAAATGCTACAACATTGACAAGGAACATATACAATATCAGCCAGCCTACAGTAGGACCTACTCACCTGAGAAGCTGATGAGACTGGACAGAGCAGCTGTACATATAACACTGGCCTTTTGAATTAGTATGTGTGCCATTTTGGGAGAGGATGATTGGATTTATATGCCTATACTCTTTTCTGATTTTTAATATTACTTAGCAGATTTGGGAATAAAATGAAGAAACTGTGAAATTAGATATTTGGCTAATACCCATGTATCTGGTTCTGAGAGTTCTTCATATTGGGGATAGATTAGGTTCTCTAGGCTTAATCTTAACATTTTTCATTCCTGACTTAGAATAAAATAACAAACAAACCAGAACCCTTTTGCTAATATTTTTTTTTGCTGCCCTGTTTAAAGGCATAATCTTCAGACTTATAAATCCATCAGATGATACAATAATCACCAACCCTGAAGAAGGGAAAATCTAGAAATATATGATAATTAAAACCAGTGTCACCATATACCTAATATTCAAGCATGACTGTTCAAATACTGATACACAGCAGGATTGATTATATCCTCAAACTGTAATGGTCTATCCTCCAGAAATGATTGAGCAATGAAAACAACGAGGAGACTTTGACCTGAGAAAGTCTCTTTAAATATGACAAACAGTAATAGACCATGTATGTCAATATTATTTAGCTGTGTCTTTCAGGAAAACTTTGCAAGGAAAATATGAGACCGAGTCAGTAAATAACTATCATGTTCCCTTTAGGAAATCCCTACAGACTACTTTATCAAAGTGGGCTTGTCTAGGCAAACTGCTTACTTAATAAGCAAGAAGCTCACTTTAAGCCCCTTGATTTGTTATATTTGCCATTTCTAAATTATTATATCACAAATAAAGCCCACTTTATATGATTAGTTCACCATTGTGAAAATACAACCTCAAGCCACTGAAGCTCAGACTCCAAAGTCCAATAAATAGTTTATACGTGAGTTTCCTCTTCTGAAACACTAAGTCTGTCAAAAGGACATTTTTTCTTACTGCAATGAGTTATATAATCTTAGCTTTACTTTAATAACAGATAATATTTTAGAAAATTCAACAATACAATCAATTGACTAGGAATGGGTTTTGACATATTCTGTGTCAGGGTTCTTTATGAGAAATTTAGTTGATTAAATATGTCAGGCTTTATGTTATTTATTCCCTGCAACAAACAGAATGTAAAATTCAGAGCTGCTAACCAGAATCTATGTTGTAATGTGTGCCATAGAACACAGGATAAACTAATCTAAATTCATTAAAAATGTGTAATGAGCACTTGAGATGAGCAGATGGCGGTTGAGAATCCTCTACATATATATATATATGTAGAGAATCTTCTATATCTATCTACCTATATATATATATATATAAATATACCATATTTTATATAAATACATTTTTATATATTTTATATAAATAAAATATACCATATATAAATATATATGGTATATTCCCATTAGAATATATATCTAGCTACCTATATATGTAAACACCTATATATATACACCTATATATAAATATATATAGGTATTTATAAATATAAATATATATAAATATATATAAATTTATATATATTTATAAATATAAATATATATAAATATATATAAATTTATATATATTTATATATATATAAATATATATAAATTTATATATATTTATAAATATAAATATATATAAATATATATATAAATTTATATATATTTATATATATATAAATATATATAAATTTATATATATATTTATATATATTATATTGTTATATACATTTATATGAATTTATATAAATATATATAAATAACTATATATAAATATTTATTTATATACATTTATACATATATATAATTTATAAATAAATATATAATTTATAAATAAATAGGTATGTATTTATTTATATATTATATTAATATATGTTGTAGATATATATTCTAACTTGGGAATATACTATATATTTATTGACAAGATATAGTATATATGTATACACACACACACACACACCATATATACATATATTCCCAAGTTATAATATATAGGTAGAATATATATATATGGGATAATTTCAGCAGCATTTTGCTCACTATAATACATGGAACCCTAACAAATAGGCAGGGATAGATTGCAGAGAGCTTTGACAATCATGTTAAAACAGTTGAAATTTATCTGAAAAGCAATTAATAAGCCAAAAATTGGCAGAATTTGTATTTTAAAGAACACATTTTTTTCAGTGTGTTGAATAGATCAGAAGGTAAGAAGATTAGACACAAAGAAGCTCACTAGCAGGCTAATGTAATAGTCCAAAGAAAAGATCTTGGGTGTCTTGGAATAGGTTATGTTAGTGGAATTTGAGATACATAGACAGGTTCAAAGGTGCTTTTAAAGTGAACTAAAAAGCTTTGGTGTTTATTCATATGAACTGGGTATTGTAGACTAGAGGGAAATAAAGGTCAGGAATGATTCTAAAGTTTCTGTTTGAGGCAAATAAATGATGGTGCCACTGACCAAAATTGAATACTTAATGAGAGCAAATTTTGCAAGTTGGGTAGGAGAGGAACCGAATGCATTACTTATGAGAAACCAGACAAAATTTCTAGTAGCAGATTGGATATATTAGTCTGAAAGTTTTAAATAGATGACTGTAGGTGTAAATTGGAGTTGAAAGCATTACCCTGGTAATTGAACCAAGGAAACCGATGAGGTCACTGAGAGTGGAAACATCCAAAAAGAAGAGCCCAGGGCTAAGGCTGAGATCTTTCTAAATAAAATATCTAAAGATAGAGAAGAGGTGGCTTCATATAGCAGAAGTATAGCAACCACCAGAAAAATAGAAACAATTCAGAAGTGTGTATACTATGGAAGTTAGGATAGCTTTGGAAAGAGACTACTATGGACAAGAGATAATGTAAAAAAAAAAAGCCGAGGGTCAAGAAATGAGACCGAAATGAATCTCCTTTACACATAGGTGATTGGTGTGATATGGAAACCAGCAATGAGATTCTAATGGAAAAATGTCTAGATTCGTAAAGAAATATATTTAAATGATGCAATGCATGCATACAGAAAATGTAATGAGTTTTCAACAACTCAGATATTCAACTAATATAAAACATTTCTATTCTGTTTCTTCTCTTTCATCCTCCTTTTACTTAAAATGGCACACATGTAAGGCATGCAGAAACATTTCTTTGTTGTTAAAGTAAGAAGCATATAGACGCTCACTGTCATGGTAGTAGTCTTTATTTTGCCACCCATGTGCCACCTTCACCCTTAAAAACAATACTGGAAATACACAGACATTAGGAACTTGAAAATTAAGGCAGAGAAGAAGGATAAAGAGAAGAAAAGAAAGTAAGGAGAGAGAAAGAAAAAGAAAACAGAGAAAATGAGGGGAGAAAATGAAGAGAGCAGGGGAGAGAATAGAAGAGAAAAGAAAGAACCATTTTAAAGGATAAAAGAAAAAACTATATAATTTTGATAATTTTCTGTTCTTAGGCCAGTAGTTTTCTGTTTGAAACCATTTTCTTGACCTTTTCATCAACTCTGATGGAGAAGGTATAGTTGTTACAAATCAAAATGAAAGTTAGAACAAAGGACTCAAACCCTGTGACTATGTGTTACAGTTTCTGTTCTTGTTCTCTATATTTAATTTTTAAAAGATTATTCCAGAATCTTTCCTTTATATTAATGATTTAGAAAGCAGTCTGAAAAGCAAAAGTGAACATCAATGAACTGAGATTGCCTAAATAATATATTTTGAAATGTCAGTTGAAGCATAATCTTATCTCTGCATCTATTTTCACTTTATCTCAAATGGAGTATTTTGTCCATTTGCTCTTCTGGAGACAACTGTTAATTAACATATGGAAAATACAATTTATATTTCTTTAAGTAAACAAATGACTACTACCTGCCTTCTTGAAGAGATGAGTAATAGAAATTGGAATTCACTAGCTCCAGGTAACTCGCTACACCTGATCAAAAAGCGCTCCTGAGTACCTGGTGTATTACCCCAGAATATGTTAGTAGACTGTGAGGCACGCAAGAGGAAAAAGACATTTTTATTTGGTGTCAGAGGAAGTAACTCTATAACACAGCTGTGATGAGATCTAGAAATTTCCTTCCTGCAGTTGGTTCACTCAGATTTAACAAAATGAGTGGAATAGCAGCAAACATGCTCTGGATGTTAGAGGTTCAGGGAAGAAAACAGAGCCTCTAGTAAAAAGTTATTTTACTTCAAGCAAATTTTGTACAACTTGGTATAATTGAGAAGTAATATAATTATCAGTATTACTAAAGAAACTTTGCAGCAATTATACTTAATTTCCCTAAGATAAGAATAAAATAATTTAGCACATGACCCAAAGGCTAATCAACAGGACCGATAGAAGTTATTTCCGAATAGATTGCATTACTTATGTTAGTTATAGATTTTTGCAATACTTTTTGAGAGAAAAACAAAATTTATACAAACATTTCTCCTTATTGTCATTTGTCATATATCAAATATACAAAATTTCACTTCAGACAACAGTTCAGGCATTTTAAAGTAAATTATTACGTTTTTAAAATTTTTCGTTAAACCCTAACTAAAAAAGATTGTCCATATATTGTTCAGAATGGAGGGGTGGGTTGTCATAATCTTGATTCTGCTGCCCAGCATAAGAAAAAAGCTGGTCTGTAGTTCCTGTGGCCAATTGTTTTTCATAATGACTTTTTTCCATCTGGTATTGTATGCCACAAATAACTAGTCTTAAAATCAACTAGCTCTCACTGTTTACTACTAGAAAATAGCTCCAATATTTAGAAAGTTGTTCTAATGCAATATAAAGTACCATTTTGTAATATACTTAAAATTATAAAACATTAAAAATTAAAAACAAGAATAGCTTATCATGAATATCTTAGAAGAGTAGATAAGACAAAGCTAGATTAGCACAAAGATATACAAATAAAGCATTTGAACAGCAACAACAAAATGGTCCACATATATATATTATCACCTAATTTAAATAAATTAAAATAAAGCCCACTGCGGTTTAGTGAGTGAAAAGATGGTCATTCAAAAATGAATGATGTTTAAATCATCAGATAACAACATGAAAAAAGCGAAACTTGACTCCTACATCACATAAGGAATGAACTAAAGCAGAAAAGAATCAGAGGCCAAATGTAAAAGGAAAAACAATAAAGTTGCTAGGGGATAGGGAATGTATTCATGACCCTAGATTAAGCAAAAATTTCATAAACAATGCACAAAACTATAAAATGCATTAATCCTAAAGCAAAGATTGGTAAACTGGTCTTAACTAAAATTAAGAATTTTTATTTATCAAAAGGCATGATAAAAAGAATGACAAGCCATAATTTGGGAAAATAGTTTTAAAATTAATATATATATATAATAAAGAACACATGTCTAGAATATTTAAAGAAATCTACAATCAAGTTGGAGGGGGATGGCATGAGGATAAATGCCAGATATAGGTGAGGGGGAGGAAGGCAGCAAATCACACTGCCACATATGTACCTATGCAACAATCTTGCATTTTCTTTACATGTACCCCAAAACTTAAAATGCAATAAAAAAATAAATTAATTAATTAAAAAAAGAAATCTACAATCAAATATGAAAAAATGCAATTCAATTAAAAAATAAAACTGACAAAGACTTAAATACGCAGCTCAGTTAAGCATATAAAAAGTTGCTCAGTTTCATTAGTTACCAGGGAAATACCTATAAAAATAACAATGACGTATTATTACATAGTTGAAAAATTGTTTGACATTCTCTGCTATTGCTAAACAGGTGCCAATCTGTTAAATCAGCAAATTCCACTATTGAGTATAGCGAATATATATTCAACATCCAAATCACAGTAGCTTTTTTTTTCATTATATGAAGGAATTGGATGAAAACTTAAGCTCACAAATAACAACATGAATATTCTATGATCTACTCATACAAGCAAACATCATGCAGTGATATTTTTAAATACAAAAAACTTGATGCACATAAAGCCATGGCTAATTTCATATGTATAATGATGAGCAAAGAAAGGCAGGCACAAAGTAGTGTACTTTATATGCTTATATTTACAAGAAGATTCAAAAGAGAAAAGAACTAACCAATCAGTGATAGACGTCAGAATTGTAGCTACCTCAGGTTGGAAAAAGTGGGGAATTAACACTGAAAGGGAGCAACAGAGCCATGTGGAAACAGTTTATTCAACTCTTTTTACACAGTGCAAAGTTACTCCCAGTATTCCAAACAGAAGCTACAAAAGTGCATTGAGTTATTGTGATTCAAATTGTTAATAAAATGATGACAACAAATTTCTTCTACTACAGTATAACTTCCTTAACAGAGACTTCTTTGGAGACAACACTTCAATATTTTATCTCGCACAAGCCACAGCACAATGATCTTCACCTCAAAGACACTACCAGTATTCTAAATTTACTTAATTAATGGATTTTAGAATTTTAAACTGCATCTTTATTATTTATATATCCTTGTCAAGAAGGACAATGTCATTATCTTTATGAAAATATAAAGGAAAACCAATAAACTTCTACACATCTATTTTTAAAACTTTGGATATTTTTGGATAACTATATAAAAGCAGCATGTGGGAATATAAGTACAAAATTAAAAATTAGTGGCCCACAGTATTTTGTGAATAAAGATAATGGATGAAAAATCAGTAGATGCAAAGTGTGTATCATTCTTGATGTTCAGTGTAGATGTAGTAATGTATGATATATTTAAAAAGTTCTTCAGCCTATAATTGCCTCCTTCTTTATAATATTTCTATGTATGACTTGCTGTATTTTGGCTTAAGAGTACTCACCCTGTTAATTTAGGAGAGATATTATATTAAAACATTTAGTATTTTCCTTAATGGAACATATTTTACTGTTTGGAAATATATCACCCAGAATAAAACTTCTACTCAAGATTTAGTAAGGGATGAAATTCACAGGTGACAAAGATTTGGGGGAAAAAGTCCCCAGAGTATCTTTCCCACATCATTGCTTAAGTCTTTTTAATGAAAAACTATGAATTTAAATTAGACAGTTTAATAGATGCAAATTAAGATAATGGAAATTAAAAGTGTAAGTTAGAAGAACATTGTTTGCACTGGTGCTAAAACAGCAAAGGTTATTAAAGAAGTTCCCTGGGATTACACTACAGATGAAGCATTGCTACATTATTCAAGTAGACACTAATATATCAAAGCACATTTTCATAACATTTAAATAGTTAAAGCCTGTCTTTTTTAAGTGTAAGATGCTAAATTCCTCTTAAACCTAACAAAACTCAGCTTTTTATTGATTTTATGTTAAAAATGTATTTGAAAAATGGAATAATTAGACAATACTTCCAAATTCTGAAAGGTAAAATTATGCACTGGCATCTCCTATTATTTACAATCAATCACTTATTTTTCCATTCTTGGCCCCTAATTTAGAATGTTATATTATTATTTTAATTTTTAGAATTGAGGCCCTAAAGTTAGAATCATAAAATTATATCACATAAACAAAAAATCAGTATGTAACACAGAAATGACAAGAGTGACACAGTGTTACTTATGAGTATGAAATGTATTTCTGTTCTTAATTATGTGAATCAGCAATTTTATTACTGATTTTTCTTTCCCAGTTAGAACTCAGCAATGTGTATGAGCATTCAAGGTCTTCATCTTAACGTGTCAGCAGTCATTAAGTGAGGAAGATCCTTGTTTTTAATGTAAAATTCACAATAAATATATTTTAACTTGGAAAGTCTAATACAGTATTTTAAATTAGAGGTTTAAAATCAAATAGATTAAATAAATTGCTGAGCCTTTCCATGATCTGTTACATACTAAATGTTAATCCCTATAATTTATATCTAGCTTTTTCATTTACTAATAAGCTGTAGGTATGAATTAACTTTTCAGGAATTAACCATTTCATCATTTTAATATTATTAAATTATTGTCAACATACTTAAAACATTTTGAATATTTTAAGTGAGATGACAAAGAAAGATTAATATTCACTCAAGGAAGTTATTATAATAAATAATTTGATAATTTCAGTGCAAAGAAAAAATAGCAGTCATATAAGAAATATTATTTGTGCATAAATTATTTTCTGTGCTATATATCTGTGCTCATTTAAATAGAGTTATATTGGAACATGGAAACATCCCTTAGCTTACATATTGTTTATGACTGCTTTCATGCTGTAATGTCAGAGCTCATTATCAGCAACAGAAATGATAAAACTTGCAAAGTGCGTACTATACACTATCTGGCCATTTACAGAAAAAAATTGCTAACTGCTACTTCATAGACTCATACAAGAAGAATTATAATTCAATACCTCACCTTTTATTGTAGGAGTTATTAAGAAATTATTTTAGACAGAGTGGATAAGGGGTCCTGCTAAGGTTTTATTTTCTTTTAAAGTAGCTCCAGAAACATGTATTTTGTAGCAGAAAAATGCCTTGAAGGGCCAGGCTGGCAAGCTTTGCTATACAAATGCCACCATCAGAAACTGAGTCCATCCAATATGGCGATTCCCAACTTGTTCTCTTTACCATGTGTGCCGAGCATCATGGCTGCCCCCAGATAGCTCCATGTGTGTAGAACATCATGGCGCCCCTAATCTGCATATTAAAAACCGAGGGTGGGAGGGCTAGTTTTTTGCAGGCTATGGAAATGACATACCTTGTCAATCCACTCCCCTGGGCTCTATGTAAATCAGACACTGCCTCCTCCAGCCTCCTAGTATAACCAACTGTTTTTGGCCACAATTAGGGTTTCATCTCTCAGCTTGGAGCCCCCCTTCTTCTCTCTTCCTATGGGGAGCTTCTTTTCTCTTTTTTGCTGATTAAACTCTCTGCTCCTTAAAACCACTCCATGTATGTCTGTGTTGTTTTATCTAAATTGGTGTGAGCTGAAAGACCCTGGGGTTCTTCTAGTGATCGGAGCTGTATCATTTTGGTGCTTGGCCAGGAATCCCTGGTCCAAAATCATTAGAGTGATGATTATAGCAGCGAGCTTAAAATCTGTTCTATCATTCTGAGGTGCCCTTGGCCTCTATTTTAAAATCACATCAAATCAATCAAGGGGCATTGGTCAGCTGGTTAAAAATATGTGCTTATCCTGGCTGCTGTTCTAAAGATTTAGATGCCAGGCTTGCTGGTAAGAACACGGAGAACTCCCCAGTACCCATGAGCTATTGGGAATCTTGGCCATGTTTCAAATCAGTTTCATTTCATGGGGAAATCTGGCCATTAATTAAGCAAGGCTGGGAAAAGTTCTGAGTCAACTGAGAAATTTTGGCCAGGGCACACCCTGGCATGATTGGAAGGCTTCTGGACTGAACCCAGACTCTGACAGCCCATTTTGGGTGTTGTCAGTGAATCCCCAGCTATCCTGTTGCAAAATTGTCCTTCTTTTTTCTGTCCCTGGTATCTTACTCTCTCTGTGTATCGAATGTGCAGGAATCTAATAACTGGGAGTTTAGCTCAGGAATGCCATTGCAATCTTCTAGGAACAGAAGGTTACCTCCCCTGCAGAGAGCACCTCTCTTTTCCAACCCCTTGGTTTGAAGAGTACATGTCATTTCCAGTACATGCTTCTTTGGTGAGCACATAGTAAATCTAAAACAACAGTGCTAATTAGTGAAAATAGAAATCCTCTTCACGGTACACTTTTTTTTTTTTTTTAAGGTAACACTGTAGCTTCCTTTTGCACCATGAGAAATCAGGCTGTAGGCCCCTTCTGTGAACTGGAAAATTCTGCTATCAACAGATAAGAGTTAAATATCTTCCATAGCCAAATGTTAGTCTCAATGTTTTACTATCAGCAGGAAAACAGCCATTTGGTTCCTACGTAACTTTAAGGCATCTTAACCACCCAGAATGAATCCCAACAGGTCATACACAGAAAAGGAGACTAACAGGACACTTTTATTCTCACTTCTCTTTCTAGATGGGTAACAGACCATCTTCAGCATGCATTCCCCTGGAGTGTATTTTAAAGCACTGGCACTCATTCAACACAGAGACATTGAAGAAAAAGCACCTCATATTCTAATGCACAAGGTCATGGCCTTCTTACCATCTTGGGGACAAACAAACCAGGCCTGCTGGAGAGGAAGACTTGATTTTAATATTTTTCAACGGTTGGATCTTTCCTGTAGACAAGAGGGAAAATGGACTGCAGTCCCTATGTACAGAATCTTTGCCCTGTGAGAAAACGCAGATCTTGGCAAGCCCACAGGGAGTAGTTCTGCAGAGCTCAAACAGATTCCAGAGAAGCAATGTGAGACAGCTGTTAAATGTTCCAACCCTTCCAGTCTCCCTCCAATCATATCATCAGCTCCTCCAGCTCCACCATCTCCGGTACATCCTACTCCCCCTTTCTGCAGGAAACGCTTGATGGAAATGGTGCCATGAGGGTTCCAGTTACCTTCTCATTCCAACACTTTAAGCAAATAAAGGGAGACTTATGCTGATTTTCTGATGACCCCGATAGGTATACAGAAATTTTCCAAAATTTAACTCAGGTCTGTGTCCTCACAAGGAGGGATGTTGTGTTGCTGCCGAGTCAGACCCTCATTCCAGCTGAAAAGGAGGCAGTTCTGCAGGCAGCAGAAAAGTACAGAGATGGGCAACATGCCTCCTATACCAGCTCAGGGAGAAAAGAGTGGGTGGGGACGGTGAGGAAGAAGTGGAAACTCCATTCCCACCAGCAAGGGAAGCAGTTCCAGTAGACAACCCTGACTGACGCCCCAATAACTCAAGAGATGAATGGAAAAGGAAGCACTTTTTGAGGTGCATATTAGAGGGCCTATAGAAAACCAGAGTCAAACCTTTCAATTCCTCTAAACTGTCCATGATAGATCAAAGACCTGATGAGATTCCCACAGCCTTTAAGAAAGGCTGAGAGAGAAACTATAAAAACACACCTCTATTCGAGAACAGCTCATCCTGAAGGACAAGTTTATCACACGGGTAGCTCCTGATATTAGCAGGAAACTACAGAAGCACGCTGTAGGGCCAGAAAGCAGCCCAGAAAACCTCCTGAGAATAGCCACTTTGGTCTTTTACAATAGAGATCAGGAGGAGGCCCAAGGAAAGGAGAAGGAATTCAAGAGAAGGACAGAGGCTGGAGTAGCAGTGTTGCAACTTGCAGAGTCCAGGATCCCAGAGGTGCATCCACTAGCTGTTATCGGTGTGACAAGGCAGCACATTCTAAGAAGGAATGCCCAGGCAGCAAGATAAAGCCACTCGACCCTGTCCAGCCTGTGGCAGAAACCACTGGAGACAGATATGCCCCCAGAGGCACAGTTCACTGGGTGCAGAATTAGTGTCACAGATGGTCCAGCAGGACTGATAGGTCCTGGGGCTCAAAGCCCTGCCTCAGGCTGCCATTCCAGCACAGGAACCCTGGGTGATTCTAGAGATGGAAGGAAGGAAGGAAGGTATATCTCCTTCTGGATACTGAAGCCAGTGTCTGTCTCCTGTCTAATCCCGGGCTCCCCTCTTCCATTAGCATGACCATATGGGGCATCTCAGAGAAAACCCTAATCAGATGCTTTCCTCAACCTCTTGGCTGCAGGTGTGGAACATATTATTGACACATGCCTTTCTCATCATGCCTGAAAGTCCCACCCCTTTATTAGGCAGAGATAGTCTAGCTTGCATGGGGGGCAGCATCCTGACAGCCCCAGAAGAAACTCTGTCTCCCCCCAGTGGAAGCTAACATTAATCCAGAAGTATGGGGAACTCAAGGAAGAATAGGTCGAGCTATAATCACTAGGCCAGTCCAGATCCATCTTAAGAATCCCACTTCTTTTCCTAACCAGAAATAATGCCCCCTAGGGCCAGAGGCTAGGAAAGGGCTGGGAGCCAGTATTAATAAACTAAAGATGCAAGGTCTCCCCAAACCCTGTAAGGGTCCCTGCAATGCCCTAATATTAGGCATCAAGGAACCTATGGGGAATGGAGATAGCTCAAGACCTCTGCCTCATGAATGCAGCTCCAATCCAGCCAGTGGTCCCTGACCCTGTTAACTCAAATACCTGAGGGAACTAAATGGTTTACAGTCCTGGTTTTAAAGGATGCCTTTTTCTGCGTACAGTTACATCCTGACTCTCAATACCTGTTCGCCTTCAAAGATTCCTCTGTGAAGACCGCCCAGTTAATATGGATGATGCTGCCTCAGGGATTTTGAAACTGTCCTCACCTGTTTGGACAGACACTGTCAAAAGACCTCTCTGAGTTATCACATCCCCAAGTTAGGCTCTTGCAGCGCATTGATGATATTCTGCTCTGTTCCCCAACTAAGGAAGCTTCTGGGGTAGGCACTAAAACTCTTCTCAACTTCTTAGCTAACAGAGGATATAAGATTTCAAAACCCAAAGCCCAGCTTTGCAAAACCTCAGTGAAGTACCCAGGCTAAGTGCTGTCTGAGGGGACAAGAACATTAGGGGAAGAAAGGATTCAGCCTATTTCCTCCTTTCCTCTCCCCAAAACCCTTAAGCAACTAAGAGAATATGAGGGCATTATAGGATTTTGTAGACTATGGATACCTGGGTATGGTGAAATAGCCCACCTGTTATACAACCTCATAAAAGAAACCCAGGGAGCTAAAACTCATCTTTTAACCTGGGCATCCCTTGAACCAGCTAAAACAAGACTTGCTTAAGGCACAAGCTCTCAGCCTTCCTATAGGGAAGGCCTGAAATCTGTGTGTATCAGAAAAGAAGGGAATGGCTGTGGGAGTCTCAGCACAGGCCCGAGGACCAGATCAACAGCCAGCAGGTTACCTAAGTAAGGAACTGGATTTGGTGGCTAAAGGATGGCAGCATGCCCCCAAGCCATTGCCTCAGTTGCTCTGCTGATCCCAGAAGCCTCCAAATTAACCCAGGGAAATGAGTTAACTCTTTACACTCCGCATAACGAGGCAGGACTAATGCCCTCTGGAGGAAGTCTTTGACTAACAGATAGCCAACTCCTTAACCATCAGGCCCTGCTGTTAGAGTGTTCCCACATCCAACTAAAGACTTCTTCTCACCTAAATCCAGCCACCTTCCTCCCCAAGGAAACTGGGGAAACTGAGCATAAGTGTGAACAAGTCACAGCACAGACCTGTGCAGGCAGAGAAGATCTCAGGGAAACTCCCCTAGAGAACCCAGACTGAACCCCTTTCACAGATGAGAGCTTTTTTGCAGAGCAAGCGATCTGTAAGGTAGGATACACAGTAGCTACTCTAAATAATGTCATTCAAAATGCATCTTTCCCTCCAGGCACAGACACTCAATTAGCTGAGCTAATAGCTCTTACAAGAGCAATTGAATTAAGCAAAGGAAAGGCATCTAACGTTTACACTGACTCCAAGTATACTTTCCTGGTTCTCCATACTCATGCTGCCATTTGGAAACAAAGACATTTTCTAACCACCAATGAGTCTCCTATAAAATATCACCAGGAAATTAACAGGTTATTATCCTCAGTATTCCTTCCACAAGAAATAGCTGTGATGCTTTGCAAGGGCCTCGAAAGTGAACAGGTCAGGCAGCTGGAGGAACTAGATGAGCTGATCAGGCAGCTAAGTCATGGCAAGGAAGCCTCAAAACATTCAACACATTTCAAACCCTTCTAGTCTGGGAAGGCTCTGTAAGAGAAAATAAACTTCAATACTCCCCTACAGAAGTAGAATGGCCCACTTCTCAAGGGTGTACATTTCAGCCATCAGGATGGTTATAGCCAGAGGATGGCATATTCCACTCGCCAGCCTCCAGCCAATGGAAAGTCCTTAACATCCTTCACCAAACTTTTCACTTGGGAAAGGATAAGACTTATCAGTATGCCCAGAGATTGCTTATGAAAAGCACCAGAGTGGTGTGCATTCATACTAAAAAATAATTATGTCAGTTCATAAAATCAAAGAGAGACTTCTAACACAAAAATTGTTTATGAGGTCATTGACTCTGATGGAAACATTTAAACAGCCATCCCACAGAATGGCTCCTCATCCCAGGGACCCATTTTCTGGTCCCTCAACAGATTCCGATGCTTCCTCACCCAAAAATAACTTAAATATGGTATCCAGTAGCCTTTTATTAAAAACACAGAATTGAAAGCTGAATTGTTTGTTGTTGCTGTTTAGCAGCTGTTTTAGGTATTCTATTGATGCCACTGTGCCTCTTAGACCCTCTGAACACATTACTTTTTCACTGTATTGATGGTATGTTATTTGTGTTTTTACTCTTCAGTACTTATGTATGACTATGTAGAAGAAAATGATTGCTTGTTGGTAGCATATGAATTCAGAGTAAGGAATGATGATAATGTCAAACAACCACAGATTGTCCACATGAGCAGCTGAGATAGTGACTCATTTGTTTTCTGATGGTTCAATGTTCACAAATTTTGTTTTATGCACAAACTGTCTAAAGTCTTGTATAAAATTACCATTAGGCTATTTGATAAGGTAAATACAAAACAAAAATGAATTTTGTATTGAGAATTGTCATTCCCAAGTTATTCCATTATGCATATGTAAATATTTCAAAATATGAATTTGGATTAGGGATATTCAACCTCTTTAAATATAGGATCTATGATGGGGTCATGCTCTCCCTATAGTGAGTTTTGACCAACAAAAGAAATATGATCTGCTGATTTTTACTAAGCTATCGCACTAGAAGAGGGAAAAATGTTTATCAAATAATTACACAATTATGAACAAAAACTGAAATAACTGTACTTATTAAAAAGAAACAGAAACATTGAACATAAATAGATTTCCATGAACTGATATATAACGGGAGACATAAAAGCTATGTAAGAAATTATGTACATGAAAAAAGAGAAAGGAAAAGTAGAACTTTTAGGTCACTGAGAAAAAAGAATGCAAACCCCTGTATCAGGATGAGAATATTACTCAAAGAACTAAAGTAAAATGAGGCTAACGAGGTTAATCTACCGGGGAAAAATGTGAGGAGGAGAGACTGAATTAAACAGGCAGATGACAAAATGTCTTTATACACTGATCAAAAATAAAAAATAATAACAGAAGAAAAATTTAAAACTCAAGGATGAAAGGGGAAACATTATCACCAACCTCATAGACATAAGATGGATTATAAGGCAATATTATGAGTGATTGTAGGCCAACAAAATGTATAACTTAAATAAGATATGCAAGTTCCCAGGAAGAAATAAACTACTGAAACTAAAGAAGAAATAAAAAATATATATATAGACCTATGATATCAAAGAAATTGAGTCAGTAATTAAATAACTACTGACAAGAAAGTGTCTAGGCTAAAATATCTTCACTGTTGAATTATCCTAGAAAAAAACAAAAACAAAAACAAACAAACAAAAAAACACATCAATTCTTATAAATTATTTAAATAAATAGAAAAGGAAAGAATACTTTCAACTCATTCTGTGAGGCCAGGATACCTGGTATGATACTACATCTTATGTACATAAATACAAGCATCCACAACAAAATACTGCAAACTTGAATGCAGCAACATATACAAAGGACTACACATTGACCATGTGGGATTTACCCTAAAGATACAAGGTTGGGTCAACAAGCAGAAGTAAATCAATTTAATATTCCGTATTAAGAAAATACAAGACAGAAACCATGTGATCATCTCAACAGTCACAGAAAATGTATTTGAACCCTACATGATTTCCAATTTTCAACAATCTAGAAACAGAAAGAAACTGCCTCAACCTGAAAATGGGAATATATAAAATATACACAGCTAATGTCATTCTTAATGGTGAAAGATCAAGTTTTATTTGCATAAGATCAGGAATGATACAAATATATCCACGCTCTCAATCTTATTTCAATATCGTACTATAGATTCTTTCCCAGGCTATTAGGCAGAAATGAAATAAAAGACACCCAAATTGGAGAAGAAGAGATAAATTTATCTCTGTTTGAAGATGACATGATCTTGTATATAGAAAATCTTTGGGAATCAACTAAAACATCTATTATAATGATAAATAAACTCACTCAGGTTATAGAATACAAGATCAATATAAAAAAGTCAACTGAATTTGTAAAAAGTATCAATGAGCAAATTGAAAATGAAATTAAGAAAGCAATTTCAATAGTATTAAAATATAAAATTCCTAGGAATAAATTTAACAAAAATGGCAAAATTTATATCTTAAAATTTATAGAATATTATTTAAAAAACTCAAAGAAAGTCTAATCAATGAAAATGCAACCCATGTTTATGGATAAGAAAATGTTGTTAAGATTATGATACTCCTAAAGCTGAACTACAGATTTAATACAAGTACCAAGAAATATTCAGCTGGTTTCTTGGGAAAAATTGACAAGACTGATATTAAAATTAATATGAAAGTTCAAGACACCCAGAATAGCCAAACCAATTTCATACACACACACACACACACACACACACACACACACACACACACACACACACAAAAGTCAGAGATGTCAGCCTTTCAGGTATTGAAACTTGTTACAAAGCTTTTCTATGTATAGACATACATGAGGCCAACAAACATATGAAAAAATGCTCATCATCACTGGTCATTAGAGAAATGCAAATCAAAACTACATTGAGATACCATCTCACTCTAGTTAGAATGGCGATCATTAAAAAATCTGGAGACAACAGATGCTGAAGAGGATGTGGAGAAATAGGAATACTTTTATACTGTTGGTGGGAGTATGAATTAGTTCAACCATTATGGAAGACAGTGTGGCGATTCCTCAAGGACCTAGTAATAGAAATTCCATTTGACCCAGCAATCCCATTACTGGGTATATATCCAAAGGATTACAAATCATTCTATTATAAGGAAACATACACATGTATGTTCATTGTGGCACTGTTTACAATAGCAAAGACTTGGAACCAACCCAAATACCCATCGATGGTAGACTGAACAGGGAAAATGTGACTCATATACACCATGGAATACTATCCAGCCATCAAAAACTATGAGTTCCTGTCCTTTGTAGGGACATGGATGAACCTGGAAATCATCATTCTCAGCAAACTTGACATAAGAACAGAAAATCAAACACCACATGTTCTCACTCACAGGTGGGGTGTTGAACAATGAGAACACATGGACACAGGGAGGGAAGCGTCACACACTGAGGTCTGTGGGGTTGGGACTAGGGGAGGGACAGTGGGGAGTAGGGAGTTGGGGAGGGATAACATGGGGAGAAATGCCAGATACAGGTGATGGGGATGGAGGCAGCAAACCATATTGCCATGTATGTACCTATGCAAAAATCCTGCATGTTCTTTACATGTACCCTGGAACCTAAAATGCAATTATATATATATATATATATATATATATATACACACACACATAAATAAATAAAATATTTTTTGCATTAAAAAAAGAAAATAGCATCATTATAGATGTAATTAACTAAGTTAAAATGAGGACATACTGTACTAGGCTGGGCCATTAATCAAATATAACTGGTGTCCTTATAGAATATGACTATGTGAAGACACAGAGACATAAATGGTGATCACCAGGTAAAGAGAGACAGAGGCAGAAACTGGAGCTACGCATCTGAAAGACAAGGAGCCCCAGGGATTGTCAGGAAACCCCAGAAGCCAGGAAGAATTAAGGAAGGACTCCCTTACTAATTTCAGAGGGAGCATGGGCCTGCTGTTACCTTGAGTTTTGACTTCTAACATGGAGAGTCATCTGAAAATAAATTTCTACTGTTTTGCCACCCATTTTGGGTCCTTGGTTAGGGTAGCCTTGGAACATTAATACATCTGATATGTCAATTGATAATATAAAATTGTTACACAAAAAAGAAGCTTTTGAAATATTTTAAGTATGCAGTGAAAGAGTGAGGGAAATGTGGTAAGATGATGTGTTAGTCAGTTCTCAGCTGCCATAAAGAAATAGCTGTGACTGGGTAATTTATAAAGAAAATCAGTTTAACTGGCTCATGGTTCTGCAGGCTGTACAGGAAGCATGGTGCTGGCATCTGCTGAGCTTCTATGGGATGCTGTGCTTGGCAAGGTTAAGTCATGGGGCCGGCAAAAGGGCATCCAGCACCTCACATGGTAGGAGCAGAGGAAGAGAGAGACGGGGCAATCGTTACACACTTTTAAACAATGAGATCTTTTTCTTTGCTTAGCCTATCATTAATGGACATTTGGGTTGGTTCCAGGTCTTTGCTACTGTAAACAGTGCTGCAATGAACATACATGTTCATGTGTCTCTATGACAATTTATAATCCTTTGGATATGTACCCAGTAATGGGATTTCTGGGTCAAATGGAATTTCTATTTCTAGATCCTTGAGGAATCACCACACTGTCTTCCACAATGGCTGAACTAATTTACACTCCCACCAAAAGTGCAAAAGTGTTCCTATTTCTCCACATCCTCTCCAGCATCTGTCTCCAGATTTTTTAATTATCACTATTCTAACTGGTGTGAGATGATATCTCATGTAGTTTTGATTTGCATTTCCCTAATGACCAGTGATGCTGAGCATTTTTTTATGTTTGCTGGCCTCATAAATGTCTTCTTTTGAAAAGTGTCTGTTCATATTCTTCACCCAAGTTTGAATGGGTTTGTTTGTTTTTTTCTTGTAAATACTATGCAGCCATAAAAAACGATGAGCTCATGTCCTCTGTAGGGACATGCATGAATCTGGAAATCATGGTTCTCAGCAATCTGACACAGGAACAGAAAACCAAACGCCACATGTTCTCACTCATAGGTGGGTGTTGAACAATGAGAACACATGGGCACAGGGAGGGGGACATCACACACTTGGGGGATGGGAGCTGGGGAGGGTCAGTGGGGGGTGGGGAGGTTGGGGAGGGATACCACTGGGAGAAATGCCTAATGCAGGTGACGGGGGATGTAGACAACAAACCACCATGGCATGTGTATACCTATGCAACAGTCCTGCAAGATCTGCACATGTACCCCAGAACTTAAAGTACAATTAACAAAAAGAGTAACAAATTGTTTCTTATCTAAAAATACAATATGAGACATACAATAAACAGTTAAAATGCTCAAAACACATTAGATTTTGGGAGAACTCGCTGACTGTGGTGGCCAGAGGACCAAGGGGGATGGTGTGAACCATTTAGAAGTCCACCCTCATGATCCAACTACATTCCACGGGACCTCACCTCTAACATTGGGAATCACAGTTTGACATGAGATTGTGTGGTGACACAGATCCCAGATCATGTCAGATGATTAAATACGTTTTTGAAATCATTATTATCTGTAACATACAGAATAAAATTGGAGGACAAATTAAGTGTGGAAAGAACAGCTAGTAAGCTAATGATTAGTTCTGATAAATGTTGATGAAGATTTTGTTAAGTATATTCTGTGGTGACGTACAGGGACTACTCTGATTTGTGCGACATATAGAAGGTAAAATTATTACCTAAAAGTAGGTAATAGATTTGGTAAAGAGGTTTGAATATGGCAGAAGAATTATTCCTAGGTTTCTGACTTGCATGAATGGTTGAAAGTTGGTACCATTCACATAGATAGGGAATGCTAGAAATTGGGCATAGTACACAACTTTTCATGGTGAATTTTGATGTCTTTGAAACAATTATAGATGTCTTGTGAACAATGGACTATTAGTGATCTAGGCTAAGAAATCATCCTTAGTAATAACAATTAAAGCTATAGGAATAAATGAGGTTTCCTGGGGTAAAACAGTGTATAACAGGAGAGCCTAGGATCAAAATTTTGAAACTCTAATATTTACTGGCTAAATGGAGAAGAATACAACTGAAAGTGAGACGGAACAGGTGAGAATAGAGGTGAGAGCTGATATATACAACTTCACAATTCTGAACATTTACAAAACCATTTTGTTAAAGAATGTCTTCCAATTAGTCTAACAAAAACACATTTTCATGTGTTTATGGAATCATTTTGAAAATCATAAATTTTAATAGCTCAAAGCAGAATATTGAGATATTTTGTCTAATTATATATATGTATACACACACATATGCCTATATATGTACATATATACATACATGCACACACATATATATTTATTTAAATGCATGGACATTGTATATGCATATATGTATACATATATGCACACAGACATATGTGTGTATATTTATTTATTTAAATGCATGGCCCTTACACATTTGTATAATATATATGTGTCAAAATGTTACTCAATTTATTTAGAAGTAAGAAAACTTCTACAATAGTAAAACTGGTTTCAATATTTGAAAAACTTAGGCAATTTAATGAAGGAGCATTGGGGAAAAATTGCTGGATTAGATGCACAGCTGGTTAATAACCCATGAAACAACAAATGGTAAGCTTTATGGTGACCTTTTCTAATGAACACAAACTTAATACTAACCAAAGAACTTCGCAGTGTCTGGGCTCCAATAAAACAGCAAATGTCAAAGCTAAGTATGGTGTGTTCATTAAGATATTTATGTAATCTTCCTGTGAGCCTGCTAAGCATGAGATTGAAAAGACACGCCATCACTCTCTTGCTTTTTTGTCAAATGCTTGACATTTTTTTACAACTTTCGGAGACAGAAGACAATGGTTGAACTGGCAAGTTGTTTTGCTTGTTCTCTCCTAAAAATTATTAACATATACAATGTGATGGAGATGATGTTCCTTTATTTTTATGATGGTCAAAAACCTGAATACCCTGTATTCAATCATGTTAATCATATCACTTTCTTTGAAGAATCTCAAGATAGCCCTATGCATGCAAAAAATAGATTGGACCCAAGCACCGTTTAATTAGTAGATATTAATACATCCCTAATACTTCAGTACAGAATTCTGATCAAAGCTGGGTTAGGTCATTTAGCTCAGGTTCCTTTGCTACTGATGCTATAGGTAGATCAAATTTAAAATGTTTACAAAGGGAAACATTTTAGAGAAAATATAATAAAAACCAACCCAAGGAAAAAATAGGAAACATGGATAGTCTATTAGCAATTAAATATACTGAATCAGCAGTTTAAGGTATTATTGAAAAATTTTTTAAAAGTCTGAAATTCCTTTTCACACAAAACCAAAAATTTTCAAGGCACAGTTAATTCCATGTTATATAAACTTTTTGGAAAGAGAAGGAAAATGAGGAGGAGGAAGAAGAGGAACACAAGGAGAAGAAGAAAAAGGAGAAGGAAAAAGAAGAAAAAAACATTTTAAATCCTTCTTATAAGTAACCTAAGAAACAAAATAATCTAATAATGTACAAAATCATGTTATCATGTTAACAATAATTTGTCAATATCATTCATAATAGTAGCATGTATAAAAGTGTGCTGCTTATAACAGATCCAGAAAACAAATTACTTAATATAATTAAAAAATCAGGCTGGGTGTGGTAGCTTACCCCTGAATTCCATGCACTTTGGGAGGCCAAGGCAGACAGATCACTTGAGGTCAGGAATTCGAGATCAGCCTGGCCACGATGATAAACCCCATTTCTACAAAAATTAGCCAGGCATGGTGGTGGGTGCTTATAATCCCAGTTGGGAGGCTGAGGCAGGAGAATCACTTGAACCCAAGAGGCAGAGGTTGCAGTGAACTGACATTGTGTATTGCACTCCATCCTAAGCAAAAGATTAATACGCTGTCTCAAAAAAAAAAAAAAAAAAAAAAAAGAAAAAAGAAAGAAAAGAAAAGAAAAATCATTGTGATGGTTAATTTTACTTGTAAGCTTGCCTGGGCCGTGGAGTGAGGTGTCAGACATTTGCCAGACATTATTCTGTGTGTTTCTGTGGGGTTGTTTCTGGATGAGATTAATACTGAAGTTGGTAGACCGAATAAAGCAACAGCTCTTCATAATTTTGGAGGATCTCATGTAATCAGTTGAAGGTTTGACTAGCTCAAAAGGTTAACCTCCCCAAGATTAAGAGAAAATTCTTTTGGCTTATGGCCTTTAAACTGGGACATTGGAATTTTGCCTCAGAATGAATCATATCTGGTGTCCCATTTCTGATTAGGATTCTATTTAGTTGAGACTTTGGACTTGGAATTGACACTAAAACGCATGAAGAATCTTGAAGATACTGAGATGGGGCGAATGTATTTTGCATGTAAGATGGACATGAATTTTGGGGAAGCCAGAAGGCAGAATACTGCAGCCTGATTGTGTCCATTTAAAATCCTTATGTTGATATCCTAATCCCCAGTGTGACTCTATTTGGAGACAATGTCTTTAAAGGGATGATTAAAGTTAAATAAGGTTTAAGGATTGGGCCTAAATCCAATAAAATTAGTGTCCTTATAAAAAAAGGGACAAAATATCATAGAGTCCCTCTCCGTCTCTTTGTCTTGCTCTCAATCTCCCCCTCTCCATGCACCACACAAACAAAAAATTCATGTGAAGACAAAATAAGATGATGGCTGAGTTTAGCACGGCAGGAATAGGGGCTTCACAGAAACCAACCCTGCTGGTACCTTAATCGTGGACTTCCAACTTCCAGAACTGTGAGAAAACAAATTTTTATTGATTAATCTCCCAGCCTGAGGAATTTTGGTATGGCAACTCAAGCAGATTATAGAATAATTTATATTAACAATTTTTGGAAAGTTAGATTATAATAGGAACACTTAACCTAATAAAATGTATTTCCTCTCAAATTTATAACTAACAATATTATAGTGGTTCAATATTAGAATAATTTTTAAAAATCAGGTACAGGACATTAATCTAACCAATATGCCACTGGAGTCACTAGCCAATATACCACAAAAATTATTTTAATTAATTATAGATTTAAGGAAGAGTTTTGATTTTAATATCAGTATATAAAAAGCATTACATTTCAGTAAACCAGCATGAACTAATAGAAAATATGTTAAATATAAACAAAAATATTTAGAGACAAATATGACAGAATATGAATAGGATATTATGGAGAAAATCAAGTAACTTTATTTAAAGATATTCTATAATATTTGAATTAATGGGAACCAAGCTCATGTTCTTAGATGGGAAGACCAAATATCAAACTGTGTCAATTTGCTAATTGATCACTAGATTGAATGCAATAGCAGTTTAATATCTCTCGGCAATAATTTCCTTTTATGGAATTTATCGAGCTGATTCTAAAATTTATATGGAAAGGACAAAGGTCTAAGATGTTCCGAGTTTTGTTATATACATCAGTGGCCCTCAACTCACTTTCACTAACATGATTCTTTGGTAAGCATTGGAATCATCTGGAGTGGGAGAATACATTTTTAAGCATAGACTTCTGTACTCCAAGCTGAGAATTTCTCAGTCTGGAAGGGTGCCTGAGAATTCATATTTCTGACACGTTCCTAGGTTATGCTGATGCTGCTGGTCTAGACTACCCTTTTGAATGAATGATATATAAGTGTACTGACTGTAAGTGTTTGTAGAACTTTCATTACCTGTATTGTAGCACAATGATAAAGATCTTAGACTCATGGGAAAGCCACAGGATTCTGATGTTTAGTGTGCCAGTTACTCACAATGTTAGATTATGATAGGCTGTTGGCTTGCTTATCTGCGAAATAAATAGATTGGCTCAAATAACCTTTCTGCGTGTTCATTCTTGGTATCATGTCATGATCAGAACCTTAGTGACACAGTAAAATGTAGTTTGAATATGTATAAGCGCACAAAAATGGATTGGCTATTATTGTCCCTTTTGGTTTGTTTTCATTTCAATCTAGTTTGCTCTGTTTTTACATAGATAGTATGTACTATTGGAAATGTAGTTATAATTAGAAGTGAAGATGTTTCTAAAGGTGCCACCATTTACTGCAAAAAAATATTTTTGTTGCCAATGCTTTTGGTAGTTCTGTCATGAAGTCCTTGCCTATGCCTATGCCCAGCAAACCCATTACTGGGTATATATCCAAAGGATTATAAGTTGTTCTATTATAAGGACACATGCATATGAATGTTCATTGCAGCGCTGTTTACAATAACAAAGACTTGGAACCAACCCAAATGCCCATCTATGATAGACTGAACAGGGAAAATGTGACACATATACACCATGGAATACCATTCAGACATCAAAAACGATGAGTTAGTGTCCTTTGTAGGGACATGGATGAACCTGGAAACCATCATTCTCAGCAAACTGACACAAGAACAGAAAATCAAACACTGCAATGAGAACACGTGGACACAGGGAGGGGAGCATCACACACTGGGGTCTGTTGGAGGGAAACTAGGGGAGGGACTTTGGCGGGTGGGGAGTTGGGGAGGGATAACATGGGGAGAAAATGTCAGATATAGGTGATGGGGAGGAGGGCAGCAAATCACACTGCCATGTATATACCTATACAACAATATTACATGTTCTTCACATGTACCCCCAAGCCTAAAATGCAATAAAATATATATTTAAAAATATATTTTTTGTTGAAATTTTGGGGAATAAACATTATTCCCTAAAATATATTTAGAATATCTAATAGACAAAAAAGAAAATACCTTAAAAACTTCAGCCTGCTCTTTCCTTATTTACTACATTAGAATTCTACAGCACACCCAAACCAACGCTGAAAGCAAGTTTTGCTCCTGCTTTCTCAATAGAATCACTATCCCCTGGGACCATTTCCCTCTCAGTGAGCTACATCTCAATCGTAGACAATTCACCGAGGAGACTCAGTTTGAATTCTTGCTTCATCTAGTCACACTCAATTGAACATAGAGGCCTGTGATCATTAAAGGCCGCCTCATTCTCCTGACAGTTTCATGGAAGCCATCCAGAGCGACTCAGTGCCTGAATTTCATATTCCCTTGAAATTGGAGCTGTACAACGTGCAGTCGTGTGACCTTTTCCTGTAGGCTTTTTCCTCTCTGCAGATTTAAAGATGTATATGCACATCAGAGAAATTTCACTAAGGACAATCACATAATAAAATGTGATAGGAAAGGTCATAATATACACCAGATAGTAATTTAATTCAGATAAGAAGCTCTGCCGTATAAATTACTAAATATATGGGATTTTATAGGCACTTATTTTTGTGGTGGTGATTTAAGTTGCTGTATCACCTAAAGGTTCAAACTGTTTCTTATTGAAGTAAATATATGTTCCTGGATTTGTGTTTGTTTTTTTCTGAGGAGCCAGAGAATCAGCTTAATTTGCTTGATAATTCTCAATTGATTTCCAACTGTGGCCCAACCTACTTATTTCAAATTACATATTTTTATTGTTTTCAATCTTTTATTTATTATGGCTATGTTAGTCTGTTTTGTGCTGGAATTACATGGCTGGGTAATTTATAATGAATAGAAATGTAATTGGCTAATAGTTAAGGGGGCTGGGCATTCCAAAGCAGAAGGGCCACCTCCTGTGAAGGTTTCTTTGGTGCATGATGGCATGGCAGAAGATAGGAAGGCAAGAGGCCATGTGAGAAAGATAGCAGAAGAGACCAAACTCATTTTTATGAAAAATTCATTCTTGTGATAGTAAATCCATTGCCTCAGTAGTGACATTAATGCATTCACAAAAGCAGAGATCTTATGACCTGGTCACTTCTTCAAGGTCCCACCTCTCAACACTGATACACTGGGAATAGAGTTTCCAACACCTGAACTTTGGGGGACACATCTAAACCTTAGCAATGGACTTGAAATGTTAAACATTCACCATTCCTAAATTCTTACCAGTGACATAATTAGGTACTCCCCTAAATAATTTTTCTGGCACAAGAACATCATTATGTAAGAAAAGCAGAGACTTTCTAAACACAGTCATGGTCCTTCTTGTGTAGTTCTGTATCTTTGAAGACTGTAAAGCAGTATATTTGTAAATAATTGTTTTTCATACCCCCGCGAGGTAAAACGGAAGAAAAGATGTAGATACTGTATGTGTCACTGGAAGGATATTTAAGAGAAATTAGAAGGCTGAAGACCTTAACCTTCCCTAATTCAACAAATAATATCCCACTTCTGATCACTTCCCTGCATTAATGGGAGAAAGCGGGAACATGCATTTGCATACAAATTTCCTGGGCTGAAAGAAAAGGAAACATTTAAAGGAAGAGAAAAAGAGACACAGGCCTGGCACTTTTAACACCTGCTCCTGAATACAGGATGTTCACTACAGGCAAAGTCAGTAAATGAAGTAATGGGTTAGAACTCTGTGTGATCTTTATTAAGGTAAGAATTTTAAGACAAATTTTCCTCTGTAAGACGGGACTGATAATAATGTCTTAGTAATATACACGCAATAACACTTATAAAAGCAAACTCTGCATGCATAGGAAAGAGTATGGAACACGTAGTCCACTGCATAGCTGAGGAAGCCATAGCAAAACATAAACTATATGTTGAAAAAGTTTCTTGAGAAGATAATGATTTCCTACAATTCAAATTTTGTAAAACGTAACACGAAGAAGACATTTAGTAAATACCAGCTTTATACATTATGGGTCTAAATCAAATAAAAAGAAGGGATAAAATTGGAGAAAAAGCAGTTGCAATCTGATGCTATGAGCCAGGTCCTTAGGGAGACAGAGCATGTAAGCAAGTTTCACAAACTGGTATAGGAATTTCATGAATATAACTAGGTATTATAACTGACCTAGATCCATACATTGAGTTGCAAATAAGTTTTAGTTCTATTTTGATGAATGTACAAAGAGTATACTCCAACATGGCTGTGCTAGGATCTTCCTTCCTGGTATAATCTACTGGCTGAATCAGAATCATCTGGGCCCAGATCAGTATTATAGATTCCTATTCCCTACCCAGAACTCACTTCATCAAAATCTCCAGAAGTGAAATACAGAATCTGCTAAATATAGGTTTAGCAGTTTCCCCAGGGTGAAAGAAGCTAAAGATCACTCTGAAAAGAAGGGCCAAGACTGTAGCTAAAGGTAATGGCATGCAAAAATCGCTTCTATCCTGCAGGCAAAAAGCAGGTGGAGAGTATGTCTGATCTATCTTTGCTCTACGATGGCCTTCAAAACATCATATTAGGATGGATAAATCTAGTTCTTCAACCACGTTCTTTCATTTGTGTGACTTGACTATTTTTTCTGATGCTTTGAAAACATTCATGATCCCTGTAGATGTTATGTATACTGGGAGATAAATTGAGGTTTTATTCATTAGCACAAAACATAGAAGCCCTGAAAGAAAAGGAAAGAAACGTGACACTAGTCATAATATGATTATAACATTTACTACTCGTGATATTTTTTAGTGTAAAAACGATTTTTTCAAACAATCCTGAATTAATGCTGACAACCTCATGAGGTTAAAGAACTAGTTTACTGTGTGAGTTGTTGAACTGGGACTCAAGTTCTACAACTTTTTATATCCAAAATTTATTGGTATCCCTAAGCCATCTATCATAAACATAGAGAATTACTGTGATTGACTATAAATGCAAATTGACCAAAGAAGCTCTTTTAAAAAAAGAAAAATTATATCATGGTATATTTACTCAATATACTAACTTTAAAAATCTATAGTATTACTAGATTCTGCAGCTTTAGCAAATATTAATATATTAGTCCTTCAGGAATAAACACAGATGAAGAGAAAACATATATCCAGGTATTCTGAGTACCGAAGCACTCAGATTTAGCCAAAATGAAAAATAAAATTATGAATATATCTTATTAAAGACTGAAACAAATCAACAGTAGGAAAAAGAATAAAGAAAATGATATAGATTATAAGTTGGTTTAAAGTCAGAAAGTAGGTATAAGTGATTGATTTTCATTTTGGTACTTTCATAATGAATATTCTTTTGCAAAAGTCATCACGAAGCAGTTAGCAGGAGAAGAAAAGAAGTGTGAATGCTTTTCCACTGCTTTCCTTGGACTGCATGAGAAGTCATCAAGACTACAGTTTTCTGCCAAACTCACAGACCAAGTGGTATAATAGAAAGAATGCTAGGCCAGAAGTTAGATTATATTCTAGATATGCTTCTGCTACTCCTAGGCTAGAGCATGTATGCAATCTCATGTAATTCAGCTTTATAAGTTGCCAGATAATGGAGTTGAACAAAATTATCTCTAAATGTTATTACAAATATTAACATATTTTGAAACTATAGAGCCAAGCGGACTGGGGGGTACAGCAGATCAATAATTATGAATCTACCTCTTCTGTTTACATACAAATTGTGGGAAAACATGCTAAGTGTTCCATTTCCTGTCCATGGCTGTGGTACGTCTAACAATGGCCCCTCCAAGGTATACACATCCTAACTTCTGGAACCTATTTATTTACTACTTTACATGCTAACAGGAGACTTACAGGTGATTTAATTAAGGATTTAGAGATGAGGGGATTGTCCTGGATCAGAGTCAGGAAAACATGCTACAATGGATACTAAAATCAGGGTGATGGGGCCAAGAGCCAAGGAATGCAGTCTGCCTCTAAAAGAACAGAAAAAGCAAAAAAGAGAGTCACTCCTGAAGACTCCATAAAGGACACAACCATTACCGTGACTCCATAAGACTCATTTAAGATTTCTGACCTTCAGAACTGTAAGATAATAAATTTATGCTGCTTTAGTGGATTAAATTTGTAGGAATTTTCTACAACAGTAAAGTGAAACTAATATAAGAGAACTATGAGGAAGCCCCATTTGAGAAGGAAGCTTGCCCATTTTAAAACATATCTGTAAAATCTTTGAGATTCTTTCCACTGAGAAGGGTATCTATGTCATTTTCTCTTATATTGGTACTAAAATCTGTGTTTATTGATACTAAGAAAACAGAGGAAATGATGCTACATGCAGTCTAAGTCTAGTTCATAGAAGACAATTAGCTATAACTCTGCTTTGTGCTGTTTTAAGTAAGCTTGGAGTCTTTAGCTATCATATAAGAATTCCCATTACCCCTTGAAGATGTCACACAGAGATGAGTAGCCACTCCAGTCACCTGCACAGCTCAGCTTCCAGCCAACAGCCATGTGAATAAGCTATTTTTGATGTCACCACAGTCCAGCCTTCACACGACTGGAGCTCTAGCCAACAAATGGCTAAAACTAAAGGCAAAATGCCAAACAAGAACTATTCGCATGAGCCGTCTCCACATTCTGACCCACAAAATCTTGAAGCATATTAAAATGGTGGTTGTTTTAAACCATTAAATTAGGGATAATAATGGGAAGATTAGCCAATAATCTTCCAGTAACATCTTTATCACTAAATATTAGTTGCACATCAACAGTTATATTTCAGTTTTAAAGACTCCATGACTAACTTTTGCAGATTTAACTGTCAGGGATCAAACGTTCGTGACTTCTGAATTAGCAGCTCAAGCTTCTATTCTCTGTGTTAGCCCCACATAGCTAACAGGCTTCAAATGAGGCCTCAAAGTAAGCGTGTTTAAAATGGAATGCTTCCCTAGATCGACCCTGCTACAGAGACTCTTCATACAGTATTTTCTATTTTGTGAGAGACACTATTAGTTAACCAATTGCTGAAACATGAAGTCTGGACATTATATCCAATGCCTTTCTCTTTTCCTTCACAATTAATCTGTCACTAAATCAAGCTATTCTTCCCCTTCACAATTCTCAATTGAATCTAATTTTCTCAACTTTTATTACCATGGCTTTCGCTATGGACTTTAACATTTTCTACTTGGACTAACTAAATGACTTCCTTAATATTTTCCCTCTCCCTTTTCCAACATGGTTACTATAATGATCTTTCCAATTTGTCAGCCTGCTTCTTTCCTGGTAATCCCTTAAATGCTTTGCATCATCTATTGCTAATAAAGATATAACAATTTGGAATTCTGTTCTAATCTAATCTAGTTGACTCAAATTTGCCAACTTTCACGGAAATTGAGAGAACAAAATGGCTACACAGCTAGTATAAACCTTGTAGAAGATGTTGTTCTTTCACTCACTTATGTGTCCCAGCAGGTATTACGGTGTTTGAAATGTCTATGGTTGATTGAAACACTGGACAGTGATGATGGCAGCCTACAATAGAGGATTAGGGAATGACATGAAAATTTCAAGCCTAACTATTCCCTCTTTAGAAAACAATTCCCTTGGCAAATCAGCTGATTGGAATTTTACCAGCATCTGATAGAGGATGAATGTATGACTCTTAGATGCCATTTAACCATGTGACCAGAGCTGTCCATCACAAATCATGTGGCTAGAGGTAACACTAGCCCCAGAATCAAAAATGCATGGGGGCACTCCAACATGAGGCATGTGAGTATTCATGAATCTGCATACATGCAATCTAGCTAGAATGCGTTACTCAAGCCACAAGTAAGTTTCGGGTAAAACTTTATTATATTTCCTGTGATTCAGTTATAGATCAGGTACAGTGGTTCTCTCAATATACCCATATGTCTTTGCAGGAAGTTTTGGTTGTCAGTTAAATGAGTTAGAAATATAACTGGGCCTATTTTACAGAAAGTTCTGCATGATATGCATGTGTGAATTGAAAATGGTCTACTCCTATATTACAAACCCATTTGAGATAGAGAAGGTGAATCTTCCACATGGAAAGATTCTGAAACATTTTTCCCCCTTTTCCTGAAAATAGAGATGTAAAGAACTAATGGCTATCCTGATAACTGAGGACTTGAAAAGACAAATACAAAGACTGATGAAGTGGGGAGATGGAGTGTGTTCACTTTTCTGAACAGGCTAAATCAATTTCTGTGTCACAGCGGGATGTTTACCAAAGGGCCCTTACCTCAGAGAAGGTTCTTTATAATATAAATAACTTTCCTATGTACTTCAGACAACCTACTTTCTAGGCTCCTCATAGTGTGTTGGATTTAGGAATGGAATGGATAGAGTGTTAGGGATGACAAACCCAAGTGTTCAATATGAAGGCATTTGCTGGAGTCAGTCTTGTTCACTACCAAATATGTCATAGCCCCCCAATATGGCCATAATTCAGTTGAACTAGCCCAACGCCAGGTGTTAATTATACTAGATTCTTTATAGTAAGCAAAAGGTAGTAATTTTTCTTCAATTTAATTAACACATTCTGAATTTGTATTTTACTTCTATGTCGACCATGCCTCTTCCAGACCTACACATTTGACTTTCTCAATGACCTATGCATTATTATAGGAGTCTAGCCAGAAGTGCTTCTGAATGAGATCACATCACAGTGAAATGTAAGATCATGAGATAATAGCTATGATGTTCTTCAGCATTTCCAATGAACCCTAACATCCAGAAATATCTGGCTGTATGGAATAGAGGAATGGCTTATTGAAATACAGGCTGCCATCCTCTAGGAGATGATAGTTGGTGAATTTGGGATATTGTTGTAGCACATTCTCTGGAAATGTAGAACCCAAAGGTCTAGAGATCAAATAGCTAGCCAATGGAATATGACCCTCCTAAGTTTAATCTAAGGAAAAGGGAAACAAAGTCTAAAAATCTATTTCATATGAGTATAATTTGAATTCCTGTGTACAAAACTTCTTAAATGATATACGGCCTCTATTTCTTCCATTTGTTGACTTTTTTTGTCTTTTCTGAATTTTAAATCCATGCTCAAACAGTAGTTTTCAAAAGTTGCCATGCTTTAATGAAAAAAAAAATAGAGTGATTGATAAGGATGCCATGCAGATAAAGGGTAGACTGTACTGTGTCTCTTTGGGGAAACTTACTACTATCTCTATTCTTGTAAGTTATCCCTGCTAGTACAGGCACATGAAGTCTGAAAAGCATAGTGCCAAGACTTCCTTAACATCAGGTTTCACTTTGATTCTGTGCTTTGGAGGCAATTGCACAAAACTTGGGAGACAGAAAAGCAAAGCAGTGCCACCATGCTGCTGTCAGCAGGTCTGTGGGCATTGGGAGACAGCAGATATAAACCTTTATCTGTGGCTTGCAGTCATTCTCCTGAGAACAATGTACTTTGAATCTGCAGGTGGCCAGTTTTATTGGTGATGATTACCTTGTCATCACTACAATTTAGGAATTTCTGAAAAGCTTCATAAACTTTTTTCTCCCACCCTATCAGTGATTTTAAAAGTCTATTTAATTCCCAGTATATCTTTTCACTCAGAATAGCTAGAGTAGTTTCTATTTTCATAACTTAACCCTACTAATAAAATGATGATAAACAAAATCTGTTAAGTAGATGGATAGTGAACTGAGTAAATGGAACACTCACCTAGACAAGAATTTCCTGATGAAATAACTGTGTTATTGTTTCACAGATATCAATATTATTCTAGACAATATCATACTTTCAGTCAAGTTCACTTTCCTTTGGCATAAGGTCACTAACTTCATGATCAAGCTCACAGGTGTTTATCATTCTGGTGCATGAGATCCTGAAATGACTCTAAGGCTGTGCTCCAGGATAAGCAGGTGTTCCTCAGTTTAGGCTCGAGTGTTTTAAAATGTAATGAGGAATGGCATTTTTCCAACTTTCAGGAGAAAATACATAGGCTTTTTTCTACGTTAAGTTATCCTCACATAATTAATTTAAATTCTGTGATATTTTCTAGAAAGGAAACACTGGTAGAATTTTTAAAATACCTTGGGCAGTATGGCCATTTTAGTGTAAATTAGTTCAACCATTGTGGAAGACAGTGTGGCGATTCCTCAAGGACATAGAAATAGAAATTCCATTTGACCCAGCAATCCCATTACTGGGTATATATCCAAAGGATTACAA
>NW_016107693.1:2008364-2023740 GCF_001604975.1 Cebus imitator | reverse complement strand
ACACTGCCATGTGTGTTCCTATGCAACAATTTTGCATGTTCTTCACATGTACCCCAAAACCTAAAATACAATAAAATAAATAAATGGGAAAAAAAAAAGAATTTTTAAAATACCAACAATATAAACATAAAACTTTACAAATGACAAGAATCCTTAGTTATAGTTTTGTTTGCAATTATGTGAAAATTGAGTGGAAACAATTTCAATTGTTTCTAGGTCATTAAAATTTAAAACAATTAAATCGGATAACATCTTTCAAACAATATTAGCTTAAAAGTAGATGAATTATGAGCATCCAAACAGTGGTACATCCACACAATGGAATATTACTCATCAATAATAATTATCTTTAATGAATATTTAGTACATTTTATCAAAACCATTGTGAGAAAAATGAAGTCCTGAGATTTTACCCTATGTAGAAGGTAACATATTCATCTGCCATGGTTTATAGATGCTAGTTGAAGACATAAGATTCCTGAGTCCGAGATGAAGAGTAAATATTACACATATAGGTAGCAGTAATCAGAGTATGGGCATGTTTCCTGAGCCCTGATCCCTGTATTAAGAAGGTTAGATACAACCTGCATGCAAAGAGTATTGTGTTACAGAATAGGAACCTTGAGTTTAGAAACCAAAAATTAAAAAATTTTGACCATGTCTGACATTTGCGCTTAATTATGAGATTAACTTTACTGTCTTGGATGTAAAGCATGTCTGCCCTTTGCTCTACCTCCCAAAGCTATTCACTACACTAGATTGAAAAGACATTCTGGAACAAAGTATGTTAGTCCCTTGCATATAAGCTATGTAAAAATATGAAAGATCCATAAATCACTCTCTAATCAATCTCAAAATAACGACATTGATACTAATGAAAATATGAATAGAATACTAAAACTTGTAGTTTTTGAAACCCTAACTTGGCCAGCTTTTACCAACTTTTATTTATGAAAACCGAATGTATAATTGTGAAATGGATTCTATTTTGCCCAGAAGAAAAAATTCCATTAAGGGGTTGCATTTGCACAATTAGATTTTGTCACTAGAGATATAGAATAAATGGAATAAGAAATTACTACTGTGGTATGGAGGAAAAATTTCAGACTAGAATCTTGTGTAGGCAGCCTCTAAATTCCACTTAAATGATTCCCACTTCTTGATATTCATGCCTTAAACGTAGGTTGTATCATTCATTAGAAATAGACTATGGTGGTGAGAAGTGGTGAGATGTCACTTCTGAGATTAAATTACAGAAAGACAGAGGCATCTGTCTTGAGGTGCTCTATTTTCCTCTCCTAGCCATTTGTTCTAAGGGAAGCCAGCTGATGTGTTGTAAGCTGACATGTGGACAGGTCCACATGGCAGAGGAGATTCTGGATAACTACCAGTGAGATATTGAGGTTCTCAATTAAACCATTCACAAGTAACTAAATCCTTCCAATAGCAATGTGAGCATGCTTAGAAACAGATATTCCCCCAGAAAAGCCTTCAGCTAAGAACACAGCCCATTCAGTACTTTCATTGCCAGCCTTGTAAGAAATCTTGAAACAGAGCCAGCTGGTGAAGTGACACCTAGATTCCTCACCCACAGAAATTATGAGATAATCGTTTTGGGAATTTGTTTCTTGTAAGTTGCTAGGTTATAGGGTAATTTGCTATGCAGCAATCGGTAACTGTTATGGTTAATATATAGTGTCAACTTGATTGGATTGAAGAATATAAAGTATTGTTCCTGGGTGTGTCTGTGAGGGTGTTGCCAAAGAAGATTAACATTTCAGTCAAAGGATTGAGAGAGGCAGACCCACCCTCAGTCTGGGTGTGTACTATCTAATCAACCGCCAGTGCAGCCAGAATAAAGCAGGCAGAAGTTGGAAGGACTTGACTTGCTGAGTCTCCTGGTCTTCATCATTCTCCTCTGCTGGACACTTCCTGTCCTCAAACACCAGACTCCAAGTTCTTCAGTTTTTGGACTCTTGGACCAACACCAGTGACTTGCCAGGGGTTCTCGGGCCTTTGGCCGCAGACTGAAGGCTGCTCAATGGGCTTCACTACTTTTGAGGTTTGGGGACTCAGACTGGCTTCCTTGCTCCCCAGCTTGCAGATGGCCTGTGTGGGACTTCACCGTGACCACGTGAGTCAATTCTCCTTAATAACCCCTCCTTCATGGGTACATCGATCCAATGAGTTCTATCCCTCTAGAGAATCCTAACTAATACAGTAATAATAATAATATCAGTGCTGAAAGATTGGGTTCTGCCCTAGCAAATACCTAAATGTGGTAGTGGCTTTGGAACTGAGCACTGAGTGTGTGGTGTTTGGAAGGGTTCTGTGAAGTGTATTAGAAAAAGTCTATATTGCCTTCAGCAGACTGCAGAATTTTGCACATTGAGGATAGTGTCATTGAGGCCATAAAAAGAGATGAAATATGTATTATTCCAAACTGCAGAAGGCAAATCTGCCTTAGGTAGTGACAAAAAGATTAGCAATGTGATGCTTGCACTACAGTGTGAAGTAGAAAATGTGCCTAATTACTTGAATGATCCAACTAAGGAGATTTGTAAGGAAAGTGTTGAATGTGAGATGTGAGATGTGAGATGTGATTTCTTTGTGTTGCTTGGAGTAAAATGTGAAAATAGGAAGATAAGTTGAGAGAAGAACTGGAAAATGGAAAGGAGTCAAGTCTTGAGGGCTTTGAAACTTCTTAACCTTTCCAAATGACAAGCCATACCAAAATTAAGAATTGACTTCTGAGCAAATATTGAATCTGGGGCATTGCCAGAAAAACATGGTCTAAAGATGAAGCTCGGGATGTGACTACAAATGTGTTTGTTAAGATGACAGAAACACCGAAGGTGGTGCCAAATCAAAGATTTTCTAAGGAGATTAGGGTGTGCTCCACAGATCTTTCAATTTAAAGAATTGGTCTTCTAGGAAGCTTAAGGTTGTTATCCCTCAGCAGTCTCAACAGGAGGCTGGGGTGGAGAAGGGCTTATTGTAGACACTTGGCGGCTGTGGCTGTTGAAATCTAAATGAATAATTCTTACAAAAAAATCACAGAAGGGCCACCATGATTTTGAGAGAATTTCATTTATAGAAACTATGAGGTCTTTAACTAAAAGGAACAGAAACAGTATAAAATGTAAAGAGGCCATTGGGCCCACAAAATCCTATTGAGATTCTACTAAAATTTTGAAGCAGGCTGACAAAGCTACTCATCTGCAAACCCACGCTATTTTTCATGTGCGTCTTAGGGTAGGGGAAGCATGATTCGAGAGCAGAAGCCAGATCCCAAAGTGCAGAGCCCAAAACCGTGGAGAACTATTTGCATCCTTGAAACCTATTTAACACATTGCCAGCATTTTCCAGGCTAGAATTCAGAATTACTATAAATCAATGATTCATGTGTGCCTCTCATTGTTCCCTCTACCTTTTGAACAGAGATGAACCAGTATTCTATGCCTATCCAAACTTTGTATTGGTACGTTTGAGACAAGTTACCTGCCTCCTTAGTTTCATAGGTCTGAAGATAAAGAAGAACTGCATTCTAGAAACTGCATAGAAGAAGCTACATCCTGGCAACCTCATCCACACATCCACACTAGGACTGATTTAGATCATGAGTTCCTAGGCTTAGAGCTAATATTGTGATGGGATGAGCCTGCTGGGGACCGTCAAATAACTTAAGGATATTTTGCCTGTAGAAGGGATACAAGTTTTGGGGATCATAGAATACAAAGTGGTACACAGAAATAAATAATTGATATGAGCCTAAAAGACCTTAGTTAAAATTTAGGTTTTGACTTATACTAACTAAGATATTTAATAACATATATTTACCCTATCCAAGAGTAATCATCCTTAGCATCACATTTTTATATATGATGCTTAATAATTACTTGCTGGCAATGATGCTGTAGCAATAACACATTGAAGGCCATTTTAATTTGCAACTCTACACTTCTCCTTTCACTTCATCATCTATCCTCAGTTTATTTCTATTAGATGCACTGGGCTCGATTTTATACATCTCGTTAGTAACTGATGTATTCTCTTTTCTCTCCTTAATACTACTAGGATGACTTCTGAGTGTTCAATGGACAAATATCAGAGCACTACATACTCTTTTGAAAAACCATAAATGCAGATATCCATTTATTAACATGTTTTCTTTTAAAGAAAACCTACTCCTAGTAAGTTATGCTCTAGTGAGCATTAAAATAACAAAAAAGGCATCAAACTCTCAGGCTTAACAGCTTAATCAAATTTTCAAATACCTCACACTGTTATGTAAATTCTCACTAACATTGTTAAACATGTTTTACCGTTTAATGAGTATATGTCTCCAAGTGAGAAATCAAATCTGAGTCAGAGACAAATTCAAAGATTTTGTGAGACGAGTTGGTTCAATGCTATTTAAAAAGTTATTGTTTTGTTGAGTTCTCAAGTTTTACTTCTTATTGTATCAAACTTCTTAATAGGAGAATCATTTATATACGACTTTATTTCTTTATCATATACATAGAATATATATACAGCTAGCGCTCGACTTATGACCACAATTGGTTCCGACAGACCGGTTGTAAGTTGAGTAGGCTATATGTACAGTACTGTGAAATGATGTTATAAAAATCTTTAAGTCATATTTTATCATAATTTTCTTTCATTATTGTTATATATCATAATTTTCTTTGTTCATTTTATGCCATTTTTATCATCTCTACACGATTTTGTTTCTTATTTTTACATTTGTCAGGTTTAAGTAAAACACTGCATTACCAGTACAACTGGTTTAATATTTGCAAAACATGCTAAATTACAAAATACAGGTGCATACAAAAATACAAAATACAGGTGTAAAAAATACCATAGGAAACATTTTCCCAATTGCCAAACATATCAAAATATATAAACATGTATGAAACATTTTATTGGCCGCTGGTGTTGGCTGCGGATCATTGATGTCGTCATCTGAGGCAACAGTTGGGGTTACCGGAGTTGGTTTTTTCATAAACACGGTAAGCTTTGTCTGAATTGTATGTTTCTTTTTTTCTTCATAAATTTCACGATATGGACGAAACACATCATGAGCCATCTGTTCAATCCTTGCAAATCGTTCGATGTTTGGGTCCATTGCTTCAAAATGTATAAGAAGTTTATTGGGAGGGGTTTGATGAAAAATATCCAAGACACAAAACACAAATTGCTGTACCGAGTCTGGGATAACAGTTGAAATGGTGCACGTGGAGATGGTAGTGCTGCCGGAAGCTGGTCTGCATTGCCGTACGCCCAGCTGGGTAACATTTGCACTGCTAGATGCTGAGCAGTCGTGGCTAGCGATTGTGGTTGTAAAGTCGAATGGTCGTATGTTGCATAGGTCGTAAGTCGATCAATACCTGTACATATATTTGACCAAAACCAAAACTAATTCTATGACAGATTACTTTTGAATACATGTAATTTTCTAACATTACCAACTGCCTTCTCCCAAATATGAATATTTGATGTTTTTCCTTGTTCTAACATAATACTTCCCGTAGATCCAGCCTCAGTCAATAATTATCTCTTGCAGAAATTTATTTCTTTTCCCTCAAAAAATTAATCTCAGAAGACAAACGTAATTCAACAGAAAAAGAGGAAAATAATATGATTGTGTTAAATATTTGTAAAATGTGAACATTTTCAGGGGTTCTCACAGAGTTCTTATAAACTACCACAGGTCACCAACTTCCATACAATCACATTCTGCTGCTACTGTCCCAGGGTGGTGATATAGTAATTTTTTGTTTGTTATTTTCCTCTGTTTTTCCCTTTTACCTTTTTCATCTTATTGTGATTATAGATTGGTCAGAATATGTGAGTATACAGATAGGATGAGAGCTCAAAATACTGCTTTGATGGATAAAGCCTTCCATCATACTTAGGTGGACAGTGGGCATTTTAGAAATTAGATAATGTTCTGTGAACTGCTATGGGGTTCACGCATTTCTTCCATTACTTCTTGAGAAACCTCAACTTTGATAACATAATTTGATGAAAGTTTGATAATCTCCAGTCATCTCACACTGATGTCTTTCACTGCTTCTTGAGAATCTCATTTCAATATTATTTAATGTCATTTTTGTTAATACGATCTATCAGTTGTTCAGCAATTCCCTATTGATACCTACTCTGTATCAGGAATAGATTTGGTGGCAAGGGATAGAACAGTGAATAGAAGATGCATAAGGTGACAGTTTCTTACTAGTCTACCAAGCTTCCTTGAAAAATAATTCAGAAGAAACTTAAACTGTGATTGCGATGAGAATTTTTTTAGTGAAAACTAGATACATAAAACATTTATATATATATTCAAAAACACATGCACATATATAGATTTATACATACATATAATACATACATATACATTTTATGTTTACTCTCCAGCTTTCAGTTTGTTTATGGAAGTGGGTTATGATTTTGATAATCTCCAGTCATCTCAAGGCTAACCATGAAGGCTGTGGTTGTATTTTTTATTTTCTTGCTCCATATTATAGACTGAGTAGATGGAGATATTCTTTAGCATTTTATCTTTTTCTACCTGTAAGTGACAGAGAGTTTCATTTTGACATTATTCAGATGCTTTCACATTATTGACTTTTTAGGAAAGCGAATTCATCCTTTGTTGTGGGTGCACTTTTGGAAGATGACAGTTTGTTAGATCCAACTATCAAATAGAAGAAGTAGGCAAAGTTCATTATTCCTCGTAGCAATTTTTGTGAACATATGCAATCTTTGTGTCTCTTTATCAATGTCTGTCTCTCCTCTTTATTGTACAGAGAATAATGCTTTATCTATGTCATCTCATTTCTGAGAACTCACCTTGAAATGTTGGTGTAATAAATGCTTTATAGATAACTTTATTAAGCTAAGATAAAAGCTTTCTAAAATTTTGTTCTATTTCGGATCATATTCATTAAAAGTGACAGAATCTGAACCCAAACAAGTTTAAATAAAATGTGGAATTAATTTCCTTGGGAAGTCTAAGTAAGTTTCAGAAAAAAGCCCACAGGAAACATAGGAACAATTAGAACCAGGTACACAGACTCCACCAGGATTTCTCTTCGTTCTGCTTTTCGTTGTCTGTTAGTTTCATTTTCTTCCCCTGAGACATAAAACAGTAGTACTCTTTCTTAAGCATTGAATGACATGTGGTCACTGATATTTCTTAATTTTTATAACTTTTCACTTGAGCTCCAAAGTGAGATTGAGTAACTTCCTCAAGTCTAAATGTAAAAACACAAAATCTAAGAGGTATACACTACTCAGACAGTTGTGGCCTAGGCCCGACAAAACCTGGCACCAATATTTGCTTATGGTGAGTGGGCAGGTGGTATTCTAGTAACAGAAAGAGGCCCTGGTCATCATATAATCATGGGAAGATATTTGGCAATGAGGAGGGTATGTTTGTGTGTGTGGAGTGCAGCGGATTTCTGATGAAATTATTCTTGAAGCAATTTAATATATAGTGCCACCAAATAATTCCTACTTTGTGCCTCAATATTTAAATAATAGATCTTCAATTTATTCTGAGATACATCCTGTATCTGTTATAATTTTAACACTTGCTACTTTTTTTTTTTTTTATGAAGTTTGACTCTTGTTGCCCAGCCTGGAGTGCAATGGTGTGATCTCTGCTCTCCTCAACCTCAGCCTCCTGGGTTCAATTGATTCTCCTGCCTCAGCCTCCAGAGTAGCTGGGATTACAGACATGCACCACCACACCTGGCTAACTTTTTCTAGTTTTAGCAGAGTTTGGGTTTCTCCATGTTGGTCAGGCTGGTCTTGAACTCCTGACCTCAGGTGATCCACCTACCTTGGCCTCCCAAAGTGCTGGGATTACAGGCGTGAGCCACCACCCTCGGCCCACTTGCTACTTTTAAAATTCTATGCAGTACTTCAAATCCAAAAATTGCAAGCTACAACATTTCCATGGTTAAATACTTCCACTGTCCAATAAAGGCAGAAAATTTGTATAGCAAGCAAACAGACCGAAATTTCACTCCAGCTCCCTCTCTTATTTCGTGAGTTTAGGAAAATTACTTATGCTCTTCTATATGATGGAGAAAATAAAGATAATACCTATTTTGGTTATTGTGAAAATTAAATGAGACAAGGCAAGTCAAGCAGGATTATTTTGAAGTTTAAATGAGATTAGTTCAACTGCCTTATGCATTTTTACCTTTTAAAAATAGGCAAAAAGTAATTGAATTGTTCTTCAATGAGCTACCTTCCCTCTTCTAATATTGAGGTAGTTTTTTACATCATTTAGAAAAGTGTTAAAAGGATATTCCGTATAACTATAGTTGGGTACTTGGCTCTTTGGCTTCAAGAAGGAAAATATATAATTCCCAGACACAAGTTTAAAATTTTTGGTCCTAAATTGCACATTATTCAAACCAAATTTTGAGCAAAAATATTGCTTCAATTTATGGAATAATGTTAGCAGTAAAGTATTGCCATCCTTCAGCCTGAACCTGGAAATTAATTTAAAAATAATTGTTAAAGTAATCTTTTCTCTATTACTATAATTACCAGTATAATGACTTGAAGATGTATTCTTCAGAATCTTGTTTTCTTATATTTAATTTTGCTCCCAACCACTAGCAGGTTTGCACTGTGTTGATGACAGTGCAAAAAAAAAACACAGTCTGTGGTTTTCTGGCTTCATGTAAGAGTAATTTTATCTCCATTGTTTTTCTGCTTTCAATGTAATTTCTGAATAAGGTTAACTATATATCTAATGACAGTCATATATTTCTGAAAGAAAACCACTTTCATTCTAACACCAGGTTATCCTTTTACCCTCCCATTTTGTTTATATTATAAATAATTACCAGGTATATTTTATTTTATATTGAAAATAAACTTAGGTCTGCCCTGCAACTCCAATGCAAAGTGACTTAAAAGTGACAGAAAACACTTGTAACTTACAGATCAATGATTTGCTGAGATTGCTAGGCAAGGAAGCAACCAGCAAGCTAAATCAAAGCTACATGCAAAGCCTCTGCCTAAACACAGTGTAAGTAAAATCTAATTATGTTTTATTGGTCCAAATATGTCACATGGCGAGGCCTAACAGTGGATATGAAAATATCAGTTGCCTAGAAAGAGATACTTCACTTTTTATTGCAAAGAGCAGAGATGGATAATTTATTTTTATCTTTTTATTGCTTTTTAGGTTTTGGGGTACATGTGAAGAACATGCAAGATTGTTACATAGGTACACACATGGCAGTGTGATTTGCTGCCTTCCTCCCCATCACCTATATCTGCAATTTCTCCCCATGCTATCTCTCCCCAATTCCCCACCCACCGCTGTCCCTCCCCTATTTCCCCCTGACAGAATCCAGTGTGTGATGCTCCCCTCCCTGTGCCCATGTGTTCTCATTGTTCAACATGCACCTATGAGTAACAACATGCAGTGTTTGATTTTCTGTTTCTGTGTCAGTTTGCTGAGAATGATGGTTTCCAGGTTCATCCTTGTCCCTACAAAGGACACGAAATCATCATTTTTGATAGCGGCATAATATTCCCTGGTGTATATGTGCCACATTTTCCCGTCCATTCTATCATCGATTGGCATTTGGGTTGGTTCCAGGTCTTTGCTATTGTAAACAGTGCCGCAATGAACACTCGTGTGCATGTGTCCTTATAGTAGAATAATTTATAATCCTTTGGATATATATCCAGGAATGGGATTGCTGGGTCAAATGGAATTTCTATTTCTAGGTCCTTGAGGAATCGCCACATTGTCTTCCACAATGGTTGAACTAATTTACACTCCCACCAACAGTGTAAAAGTGTTCCTATTTCTCCACATCCCCCCTAGCTTCAGTTGTCTCCAGATTTTTAAATGATCACCATTCTAACTGGCGTGAGATGGTATCTCAATGTCATCTTGATTTACATTTCTCTAATGACCAGTGATGATGAGCATTTTTTCATATGTTTGTTGGCCTCATTTATGTCTTCTTTTGTAAAGTGCATGTTCATATCCTTTGCCCACTTTTGAATGGGCTTGTTTGTTTTTTCTTGCAAATCTATTTTAGTTCTTTATAGATTCTGGATATCAGCCCTTTGTCAGGTGGGTAGACCGCAAAAATTTTTTTCCCATTCTGTTGGTTGTCAATTCACTCTAATGACTATTTCCTTTGCTGTGCAGAACCTGTGAAGTTTGATTAGGTCCCATTTGTCTATTTTAGCTTTTTTTTTGCCAATGCTTTTGGTGTTTTGGTCATGAAGTCCTTGCCTACACCTATGTCCTGAATGGTTTTGCCTAGATTTTCTTCTAGGGTTTTTATGGTGTTAGGTCTTATGTTTAAGTCTTTAATCCATCTGGAGTTAATTTTAGTGTAGGATGTCAGGAAGGGGTCCAGTTTCTGCTTTCTGCACATGGCTAGCCAGTTTTCCCAACACAATTTATTAAACAGGGAATCCTTTCCCCATTGCTTGTTTTTGTTTGGTTTGTCAAAGATGAGATGGTTGTAGATGTGTTGTGTTGCCTTGGAGGCCTCTGTTCTGTTCCATTGGTCTATATCTCTGTTTTGGTACCAGTACCATGCTGTTTTGATTACTGTAGCCTTGTAGTATAGTGTGAAGTCCGGTAGTGTGTTGCTTCCCATTTTGTTCTTTTTGCTTAGAATTGACTTGCCTATGTGGGCTCTCTTTTGGTTCCATGTGAAGTTTAAGGTGTTTTTTTCCATTTCCGTGAAGAAGGTTATTGGTAACTTGATGGGGATATTGTTGAATCTGTAAACTACTTTGGGCAGTATGGCCATTTTCACGATATTGTTTCTTCCTAACCATGAACATGGAATGTTTCTCCATCTGTTTGTGTCCTCTCTTATTTTATTGAGCAGTGGTTTTTATTTCTCCTTGAAGAGGCCCTTTACATTCTTTGTTAGTTGTATTCCTGGGTATTTTATTATATTTGAAGCAATTGTGAATGGCAGTTCGTTCTTGATTTGGCTCTCTTTAAGTCTGTTATTGCTGTATAGGGATGCTTATCATTTTTACACATTGCTTTTGTATTCTGAGACTTTGCTGAAGTTGCTTCACAGTCTCAGGAGATTTGGGGCTGAGACAATGGAGTATTCTAGATACATAATCTTGTCTTCTGCAAATAGACAATTTGACTTCCTCCTTTCCTATCTGAATAGCCTTTATTTCTTTTTCTTGCCTGATTGCTCTGGCTAGAGCTTCCAGTACTATATTGAATAGGAGTGGTGAGAGAGGGCATCCTTGTCTAGTGCCAGATTTCAAAGGGAGTGTTTCCAATTTTTGCCCATTCACTATGATATTGGCTGTTGGTTTGTTGTAATAGCTTTTATTATTTTGAGATACGTTCCATCAATACACTAGTTTATTGAGAGTTTTTAGCATAAAGGCTGTTGAATTTTGTCAAAGGACTTCTCTGCATCAATTGGGATAATCATGTGTTTTTTGTCTTTGGTTCTCTTTATGTGGTGAATTATGTTTGTAGACTTGTGTATGTTGAACCAGCCTTGAATCCCCAGGATGAATCCTATTTGATCATGGTGGATAAGCTTTTTGATGTGCTGTTGCATTCGGTTTGCCAGTATTTTATTGAAGATTTTGGCATCTATGTTCATCATGGATATTGGCCTGAAGTTTTCTTTTCTTGCTGAGTCTCTGCCGGGTTTTGGCATTAGGATGACGTTGGTCTCATAAAATGATTTGAGAAGGTTTCCCCCTTTTTGGATTGTTTGGAATCATTTCAGAAGGAATGGTACCAGCTCCTCTTTGTATGTCTGGCAGAATTTAGCTGTGAACCCATCTGGACCTGAACTTTTTTTGGGTGGTAGGCTCTTAATTGCTGCCTCAACTTCATACCTTGTTACTGGTCTATTCAGGTTTTTGACTTCTTCCTGGTTTAGGCTTGGGAGGATTCAAGTGTCCAGGAATTTATCATTTCTTCCAGGTTTACTAGTTTATGTGCATAGAGTTGTTTGTAATAATCTCTGATGATGGTTTGAATTTCTGTGGAATTTGAGGTGATATCCCCTTTATCATTTTCTATTGCATCTATTTGGTTATTCTCTCTTTTCTTTTTTATTAATCTGGCTGGTGGTCTGTCTATTTTGTTGATGTTTTTGAAAAACCAGCTCCTGGATTTATTGATTTTTGAAGGGTTTTTGTACCTCTATCTCTGTCAGTTCTGCTCTGATCTTAGTTATTTCTTGTCTTCTGCTAGGTTTTGAGTTTTTTGATCTTGCTCCTCTAGCTCTTTCTATTTTGATGATAAGGTGTCGATTTTACATCTCTCTTTGTTTCTCCTATGGGTATTTATTGCTATATATTTTCCTCTAAACACTGCTTTAAATGTGTCCCAGAGATTCTGGTATGTTGTGTCTTCATTCTTGTTGGTTTTAAAGAACATCTTTAGTTCTGCCTTCATTTCATTGTTTATCCAGTCAACATTGAAGAGCCAGTTATTCAGTTTCCATGAAGCTGGGCGGTTCTGAGTTAGTTTCTGAACTCTGAGTTCTAACTTGATTGCACTGTGGTCTGAGAGATCGTTTGTTATGTTTTCCATTCTTTTGCATTTGCTGATGAGTGATTGACTCCCAATTATGTGGTCAATTTTAGAGTAGGTGTGATGTGGTGCTGAGAAGAATGTATATTCTGTGGATTTGGGGTGGAGAGTTCTGTAAATGTCTATTAGGTTTGCTTGTTCCAGGTCTGAGTGCAAGCCCTGGATATTCTTGTTAATTTTGTGTCTTGCTGTTCTGTCCAATATTGACAATGGGGTGTTAAAGTGTCCCACTATTATTATGTGGGAGTCCACTTCTCTTTGGAAGTCATTAAGAACTTGCCTTATGTATCTGGGTACTCCTGTATTGGGCATGTATATATTTAGGATATATATATTTAGCTCTTCTTGTTGTATTGATCCTTTTACCATTATGTAATGTCCTTCTTCGTCTCTTTTGATCTTTGTTGGTTTAAAGTCTATTTTATCAGAGATGAGAATTGCAACTCTTGCTTTTCTTTTGCTGTTCATTTGCTTGGTAAATCTTCCTGCATACCTTTGTTTTGAGCCGTTGTGTATCCTTGCATGTTAGATGGGTTTCCTGGATACAGCACACCTATGGGTTTTGGCTTTTTATCCAATTTGCCAGTCTGTGTCTTTTGATTGGGGCATTTAGTCCATTTACATTTAGGGTTAATATTGTTATGCGTGAATTTGATCCTGTGATTTTGATGCTAGCTGGCTGTTTTGCTCATTAGTTGATGTAGTGTCTTCATTGCATTGATGCTTTTAACCATTTGATATGTTTTTGGAGTGGCTGGTACTGGTTATTCCTTTCTCTGTTTAGTACCTCTTACAGGAGCTGCTGTAAAGCACATCTGGTGGTGATGAAATCTCTGAGTACTTGCTTGTTCACAAAGGATTTTTTTTTCCTTCAGTTATGAATTTAGTTTGGCTGGATATTACTTTCTGGGTTGAAAGTTCTTTTCTTTAAGGATGTGGAATATTGGCCCCCACTCTCTTCTGGCTTGTAGGGTTTCTGCTGAGAGATCTGCTGTAAGTCTGATGGGATTCCTTGTGTGGGTAACCCGGCCTTTCTCTCTGGCTGCCCTTAGCATTTTTTCCTTCATTTCAACCCTGGTGAATCTGACGATCATGTGTCTTGGGGTTTCTTTTCTTGAGAAATATCCTTGTGGTGTTCTCTGTATTTCCTGGACTTGAATATTGGCCTGCCTTGCTAGGTTGGGGAAGTTTTCCTGGGTAATATCCTGAAGAGCATTTTCCAGCTTGGATTCATTCTCTTCGTCACATTCAGGTACACCTATCAAATATAGATTAGGTCTTTTCAAATAGTCCCATATTTCTTGGAGACTTTGTTCATTCCTTTTTACCTTTTTTTCTCTAATCTTGCCTTCTCATTTATTTCATTGATTTCATCTTCCACCTCTGATATCGTTTCTTCTGCTTGGTCATTTTGGCTATTGAAACTTGTGTATGCATCGTGAAGCTCTCATGTTGTGTTTTTCAGCTCTATCAATTCACTTATATTCCTCTCTAAGTTGTCCATTCTCGTTAGCATTTCTTCATATCTTTTTTCAAGGTTCTTAGTTTCTTTGCATTGTGTTAGAACATGTTCTTTTAGCTCACTGAAGTTTCTTATTACCCACATTCTGAAGCCTTATTCTGTCATTTCATCACACTCATTCTCCATCCAGCCTTGTTCCCTTGCTGGTGAGGAGTTGTGATCCCTTTTAGGAGGAGAGGCATTCTGGTTTTGTGTGTTTTCATCCTTTTTGCACTGGTTTCTTCCTATCTTTGTCATTTATACATCTGATGTCTTTGTAGTTGTTGACTTTCAGATTGGGTCTCTGAGTGGACTTCCAGTTTGTTGATGATGAAATTATTCCTTTCTGTTTCTTAGTTTTCCATCTAACTGTCTGGCCCCTCTGCTGTAGGACTGCCGAGGTCCACTCCAGGCCCTGCTTGCCTGGGGATCACCTGCAGCGGCTGCAGAATGGTAAGAGTTGCTCTAAGTTTCTTCTTCTGCTATCTTTGTCCCTGAAGGATACACACCAGATGTCAGTCTTAGCTCTCCTTTATGAGATAACTCTTTGGATATACGGGAGTCAGGGACCTGCTTGAGGAGACAGTCTGTCCTTTATTGGAGCTCAAGTGCTGAACTGTGAGCTCTGTTGTTCATTCAGAGCTGCTGGGCATGTACATTTAAGTCTGCTGCTGCAGAAATCATAAACCCTTTTTTTTCCCCAGGTGCTCTGTCCCAGGGAATTAGGGCTTTATTTGAGTTTCTGTTGTGCTGCTGCCTTTTTTCAGGGCTGCCTTGTCCAGTGAGGAGGTAGCCTAGTCACTCTCTGCCTGCAGAGGCTTTGCTGAGCTGCTGTGCGCTCTGCACAGCTGCCCTGTGAACTTCCCTGCAGTCCTGTTTATATGGGTATAGTTAGAACTGCCTGAGCAATGGCGGCCCACCTCTATAATGGTAGACTCTCCCTGTAATGGCTGACTGCCTCGGCAATGGTGGGCTGCCTCAGCAATAGCAAACTACCTCCGTTGTGGTGGACTGCCTCAGTAATGGCAGACACCCATCCCCAACAGAGCTGAACAGTCCTGGGTTCAGCTTTGCTTGCTATGAAACTCTCAATCCCAAGCATTTCTGATTGCTGTTTTTTTTATGGGGGTGGGACCAACTGAGGCTGATCACCTGGCTCCCTTCCTCAGAGCCATTTTATTTTTTTGAGGCGGAGTTTCGCTCTTGTTACCCAGGCTGGAGTGCAATGGTGCAACCTTGGCTCACCGCAACCTCTGCCCCCAGGTTCAGGCAATTCT
>NW_016107693.1:2004711-2008064 GCF_001604975.1 Cebus imitator | reverse complement strand
TTTTTTTTAGTTGAATGGTTGACTGTCTCCCAGGTGCTCCAGTTGCCTGCTGAAAGGACACCGGGATCTGTGTGATTTCCCCTGCAGCGACCCACTGCTCCAGCCGAAACAGCGACGCTGAGATTCATGGCGCTTTTTTGCCCAGGAATCTCCTGGCCTGGCTCCCTGTTTCAGTCCCCTTTTTAATCAGATGAATGGACAACTCTGCCTTCCTGGAGCTCCAATCGCCAGCTACAATGGCGCCCGGACCCGTGTATTTTGTACGGAGAACCACCGTACTGTGGCACCAGCAAAACAGCCACTGGCAAAAACAGTCCTGCCTGTGAAAACAGCCATGCCAGCCAAAACAGCCACGCCAGCCAAACCAGCCATGCTAGTGACCTGTGGGACCCCTCAGCCTTGGGATCTCCTGGTCTGTGGGCAATAAAATCCATCTGGAAATGAGGCATCCACTCATCCTCCACACTTTCACTGGGAGCTGCAGCTCTGAGCTGCTTCTAATCGGCCATCTTGGATCCCTCCCTCCGGATAATTCTTTAATTGTGTAGAGAGTGAATATTTGGGAGCAAAAATGCAATCACCTGCTTTCTCTCTCTCTTTTTACTAATATTCCCTTCAGATTTCTCCATCCAAAGCAAATAGGATTGTGCATAAAATTCTGTTTTGTCTCCATGTGGCTTACAGGTAATCCAGGCTTCTTAATGGTGCACTTAAGATCCTTCAGAATCTGATCTCTAACATGGCAACAGCCTCATAGTTACCACTCTGTCTTTGTTTTTCAAGGGGGATAATATCCTGAAAGTTGAGTGAAGAAGAGATTCTGAAGGACCAATGAAATGAGCCAAGTATTGCTAACAGACAAAGGGTTGTGAGACTTGGTCATATGCCTTTGATTTAAAAATATGGAAGTAATTTGAGACTCTGAAGAAAACACTTTTGTTGGAATAACACAGGCAAAAACTTGAGTGGAGTGGATTCAAAAATAATTGACAACTAGACCAGGAAATCTGAGGAACAGTGAGGTGACTTGAAGCATATGTGAGGTCCAGAAGAGTTTTTTTGTTTCTTTTTAATATGAGAGAAAATGAATTTCTGACTGTATGTTGATTAGAATAATCCAGTGAAGAGGAAAAAAAATTGATATGTAAAATATACAAGAGACTCAAAGCAATATCCCTGAGTAAGCAAGAGAAATGAGAGATCAGGGATGATGGAGTCTGGCCTTAGATGGCTAAGAACACCTGTGTGTTACTTGGGGCAGACCTGAAAAAACAGGATGAAGAACATAATGCATGAAAACCAAGGCAAGCATGCAAATAAATGTTATTGTAGGAAGTTAGAAAATATTCCTTCCATTTTCATTAACATTGTTAGTGGATAAGCAAGAAAGTTTATAAGCTGAGAGTGAGGACCATGGGTCTGAAGGCAGAGGATAACTTAGAAAATGATTCTATAATACAGTAAGAGATGGAATGGATAGAGATACATGAAACAACTTACAGGATGTCACAGGCTTATCCACAGGCACATCACTATTTCGAGCTGTTGACTGACGGGCATATAGATTTGACTCGGTGATATATAAATATATGAAGTGTTGGCAGTATTGGAAGTCAATCCATTATTAAGCATGATACAGTTATACTGGCTTAAGGATATTATAATGTAAAATGACAGAAGCTTGTAATTAGTAAAATTTAAAAGGGTAAACTTTTATTTGGTCACTGGTGTCACCCTGAATGCCCTGGAGGCATGGTTCACATCTGCTTTTCCCATGCTCTGGCTCTCCTTTCACAACGCTATTGTTCACCATGGAAAACCAGGGTTTCCATGACAGGTAAGTAGAACTAGACCTTGAATGGAAGAAGTAAGGTAACCATGGCGTATCCTATGGCTAATGGGAAACAATGATGCAAATCTTCCAAAGGTTTCTGGTATGTTAAAATGTGCAAGGGATACATCTTGTGCATGGCTAAGTAGAAATATGTTAAGAATGAGAAGCAAACATTGTAGACCCCTGAAGCAAGATAAAACTTTTAAGCAAACTAAGACCACAATGATATAGAAAAGAGAAGATGGCATAATGTGTATTTGACCTTATTGGAAAGTATAAGTTCTCAATAATTTTTATTAAAGGCATACTATATATTAGTGAAACAAGTATATGAGAATACTGTACAAAAAACTGGTCAATAAACAAAAGACAACTGGAATTTTTTAATTGCCCAAAGAGACTTCAAACCTAAGATGTGTTATTTTTGAAGGTTCAGAAGATATGCAGTATTTCTGTTTTTTTTAAATCTATCATCTCAGTATTTGTTTTCTTTTTTTATATATGCATATATATTTTATTGCATTTTAGGTTTTTGGATACATGTGAAGAACATGTAAGATTGTTGCATAGGTACACACATGGCAGTGGCAGTATTTCTTTTATACATTTTTTTGTATGTATGTGTGTGTGATGCAGATAATGGGTATAATAAGTGAGGAATCGGATTTAAAATACACCTACATTCTATGCTTAGCCTATGTTCAAGCTTAAACCCCAAATCACGAAACCTGTCATTTTAAATGCCTATGAAGGCAGATTCACTTTGCCCTAGAGGCAGAAATTAAGGAATTGCCCCTGATCATCTATCCAAAGAGATAATGGAGAAATATGTCAACCTACAGAAGAGATAAGTGGTATATTATTCTAATCATTCTATTTTTGGCAAAATTAACTTCCCACTTTTGTATTTAATTTTTACACTGACAAATATTACAAATAAAAGCAGCCAATTTCAGATTTATCTTGTTGCCTGAAATCTACCTGGTAACTGATGTCACAACTATCTCCTTTTTACCAGTAAGCATATGAATTACAAATTTGAACTACCACATAGCTATTAATCATTCTGAGTGACAGCCTTCCAGTTTGAGAGAAACTATTAATCTGAACCAAGAAATGATTGAGTAATAGCATGGCATGAGAAGATCTGTTTATTCTTCACCATATGTTTAACACCTCTAAACTTGCTTTCTTGGCTATATTCCAAGGCTGTTTGGGACTCACTGAGATTCACATAGCAATCACACAAGGTTTCTACAGGTCATTGACTGTGCACTTAAGCACCACTAACTGGTGGATAATTTTTTGACAATAATTTTGTTTTTCTGTCATTAGCAATAAGTCATCGCTTGTTAAATAAGATGGAGTTGAGACTGTTTATTTTTATCAACTCATGAATTCAAAGTTTTAGTATCTATAGGGAATGAGGATGAACTAAAGGATGGCTGAGCCATGAGAAAAGACAGTTTCTATTATTTTCCATTTTTCTTTTTTGTTTGTTGATTTTTCTTTTTTTTTT
>NW_016107693.1:1942814-1998556 GCF_001604975.1 Cebus imitator | reverse complement strand
CTGACAAAGCAGCCGCGCGGGGCAAAGCAGCGGCGCTGGCCGGCGCTGGCCGGCACAGCCGCGCTGGCCGAAACAGCTGCGCTGGTGACCGTGGAGCACCTCTGCCCGGGAATTTCCTAGTCTGTGGGCAATAAAAACACGGCGTCCACTCACCCTCTGCGCTTTCACTGGGAGCTGCAATCCTGAGCTGTTCCTAAACGGCCATCTTGGATCCACACCTGTTTGTTGATTTTTCAAGACAAGGTCTCACTCTGCCACACAGGCTGAAGTGGCACAATCATGGCTCACTGAAACCTCAGTCTCTCTGGGCTTAAATAATGCTCCCACCTTAGACCCCTAAGTAGCTGGTATCACAGGTGCACACTACCATGCCCAGCTATTTTTTATTTTTATTTTTTTTAATTTTTTGGAGAGACAGGGTTTCACTATGTTGCCCAGGCTGGTCTAAAGCTCTCACCTCCTAAAGTGCTCAGATTACAGGTGTAAGCCATTGTGCCTGGCCTCTGCTGAAGTTGTTAACAAGATTTGTTATCAATATTTAATGAGTATCATTTTCCTTAATATTTGCTCCTGTGTTCATTGAAGGGGTTACTAGATCCAAATCCTAACCACAGCATTTCATTGTTATTATTATTTCTTTAAACCAGGGTGTCACTTATTCATCAATTTTTGAAAACATCTGAGTTGTGTTTCTAGTTGCTCATCTCATATAACATCAGTTTATGGCATTAAACTTAATTTTCATGTCAAAGGACACACATTTAAAAACATTTACTTTAACATTTACATTTTATATAGGTTGAACCTTTGAGGTATTATCAGAGGTTCTTCTGTGTTAGTTTGTTCATGAAATTGTAAATCTTCAAGGGAAAACATTTTTTTATGTAACTATGCATAAAGTGTGCTCACCTTAAGGTTATTTATGTATGCTTGTATACAAGCACACTAGGAAGTGATTGACGATGCTGCTAAACTCTCTCTGAGCCTACAAGATATAGATGGTACCTTTAAAATTGGCAAAAACCTAATTAATCTTGCATGAGGAAATCTTTCTCCTTAACCTGAAAACAGTATGTAACAGTAGGAAACCCACAATTTTCATGATAAGGGAACCCAAGTGTGAAGGATGTTTATAAAAATATTCGAACAATAAAATTACTTTTTTCTCTACCATAAAAAAGAATGGAAATCATATGCTGTCATTCTCTGAGGTGTTTTCGAAGTACTTGACAGCAGGTTTTTTAAGTACTGTAGTTGATCATAAAAATCACAGATTGAGTTAAGAAGATTGTGTGTGTTTGTCTTTTTAAGTTGTTTCCTTTATCAACTTGGCACCTAAATCCTATGGTGCTTAAATTGATGTTTACTTGAACTGCTGCTGAGCAATCCTTCTTCTACCCTCTGGGGAGTCAGCAACATCTTTTAAAGCTTCTTGAGAAGCTAATGTGTCTCTTCCAGTCTAAATCATGTCCCTTAGCTTTAGTCATGCTATTAATAAAAGATCATTTTTTTCATGGTAAAATCATGACGCTCATAGAGATATTAAATATAAAATAGACATGTGTTAAGGGTTTAACTCATCAATTAATGAAGGGAACAATAAGGTGTTACAACTGGTTCTGAGAAGAATTCATAAAACCACACGTATATTAGGCACTCTGGAATGCCGAACTGAATTTATAAATAGATGCAAAAGTGGTCAATATCAACAGGGAATAATCAATTGCTTTCCACTGGACAGAGTTTATTTGCATATTTATAGGCAAAATCATTTGCAATATGAAATTTTTTATAGTTTAACAAATTTGAAAAATACCTCAGATAAAATGGAAGGCAGAGATAGCTATTAATATAAAATAACCTACTCAGTAATCAATTTAGCCCACTGCCAAGTTGTTCACAAAGTTTCCTGACTCTATGAAGTATACATGGGAAATACTGAGGAACAACTTGTAATGTCATGGCTAACAAAAAGGTTAGATGAAATGTATGCTTCCAATTAAAAAACTTAATCTAATTAAGCGTCAAAGACATTTTTACAGGACTATTACTTCTTGTATTTATAATACAAGAATTAAAGGACTCATTTTACAGATTATGGGTATAACTTGTATTTGCTGCAACCTACATAAACAATTTTTGACAGAGGATGTTCTCAAAAGCGTAATGCCATTGTTTGGTCACAGCTGCAATTGGAAATTTCCTCATTAAATAATTTATAGAAAATGATTTGGCAGGAACATGCATGAGAACTTGATATCTTTGTTGTTTTCTGAAATTGTTCAATAAACTTCTAGAGTAACTAGAGAGCCTGAGTCATATCATGTTAGAAATTTGCATACTTAGGGATTATATTCATATTGTTTTCCTTTATTGTGTGTACACACATGTGTGCACTTGCACAGACTTTGAAGTGAATTTCCTAACCATTTCGGTCTCTTTTCTTGCACACACACTCTCTCTCTCTGTGTGTTAGACCGAACATCATAGATTGGTCTGTTTTTATAACAGGTGATTGGGCACCCCACTTATTGAAAAAGTAAATCATATTTCTCTAGTCATATTTAATGTCTTTTCATCTCTTCTTTATCCACTTTTCACTCTTCTTACTCTGTCATCTACTTAAGAGGCTGACCTGACTTACAATGAAAGTCTTGGTTTCTATGCCCCCATCTTCTGTTTCAAATCCCAATGTGATACACAGTGGAAGAGTGGAGGGAAGGGGAAAATGAGGTCAGGGATTTACTGCTCTAGCTCCCTCTCTGCTAAGTCAGTCAAGCTTCCAGTGTCTTTGGAGATTACTGTTCCTCTCAAGGCAATCATCTCTGTAAGTTTGTCTGTCAGTCTGTCAGTCTGTCTGTCTGTCTGTCTCTCTCGATCTCTGCATTGTGTTCTGGTACCTGCTTCCTCCTTTGATTACCTCTGGCTCTTGCAGTAATATCTTCTCTGCTATATGCCCGTGTATTCCATTATAAATATGTGTTTTATTGATAAATCATCTTGGAATAATCTAAATGTGGGTGACCTATGTTTTCTGTTGGACTCCTGCCTGATATTATTTATAAATATGCTTTTATCTTCTGAATTGTGTGGCTAGCCAGAGGAGTAAAAGTTCGCAAGATATTAATCCAGTTTCATCAGAAAGTAGAGGCTCTTTCAAACCTGCAAGCTTGACCAGGGGTCAGCAAACATCATCTGTAAAGAATCCAAAGAGTAAATGTTTTAGGCTTTGGAGGCCATAATACCAGCCATAGATAATAAGGAAACAAGGACATAGATGTGTTCCAATAAAACTTTATATAAAACACAAAGGAGTGGTGGTGGTGGTGGTGGTGGTGGTGGTGGTGGCGGTATTGATCGTGGTGGTGGTGGTGGTGTTCATCGTGGTGGTGGTGGTGGTGGTGGTGCTCATCGTAGTAGTGGTTGTGGTAGTGATGGTGGTGCTCATTGTGGTGGTGGTGGTGGTGGTGGTGGTGGTGCTCATCGTGGTAGTGGTGGTGTTGGTGGTGGTGGTGCTCATCCTGGTGGTGGTGGTAGTGCTGATCGTGGTGGTGGTGGTGGTGATGATGCTCATCGTGGTGGTGGTGGTGATGCTCATCGTGGTGGTGGTGGTGGTGGTGCTCATTGTGGTGGTGGTGGTGGTGCTCATTGTGGTGGTGGTGGTGGTTGTGGTAGTAATGGTGATGGTGATTTTAGCCTTTGGCAAAAGTTTACTGACCCTGGACTAGACCCTAAAATGCAAACTAGGTTTACAAAAATTCCACCGTTGTGGGTGTTTCTTACAAATGCTGTTATTAACAAAGCAATATTTTGTTTTAGTTTATGCTTTAGCATTTCTCTTTTTTGGGAATTTTTTTCTTATAATTTTAGCTATTGGACATTGACCGAATTTGACTTTAGCCAGACATTTCTAATATTTTTGCATGATATTTTTTCAGTTTTGAGTATCATAATGCAATTACATTCTGAAGCAAAATCACTGCTGAGAATGCTAATATAAAAAGTAAAATTTGTAAGATTTTTTTAAAAATTGGATTAAATTGGTGCTCTGCTAAGGTAGTATCCTGTTCTGCAATGAAATACTTTCCTTCACAGACAATTATATAAGGACCTTTGCTACTAACAAATAAATTCACCACCTATTCAGATTGATTACTTCTTTTCAAATTTCTGAGACATTTCTGTATTCCACGATTTCATTTATACATTATGTCTAGAAGAAGACATTGTAGTTTGGATTCTCCCCTTGCCAATTCTTTTCCCCTGACTTTTCACAAGTGTTGTTCCTTACTGTAGGCAAAGAGGCTCAGAGACTATTTCGCAGGTTACCTGATGATAGTCCCATTAATTGGCTTTTTCAACATAAGTAAATATAAATTTTGTAACTCATATAGTAGAATAGTTCATTATATTTGTCTGTTACTTGCTACTAGAGTTAAGAAAATGAGTTTTTATTTTATTTTCACTTACTTATTTTCCAGTGTTCTTCCTATCTGTATGTAGGTCTGAGTTTCTGACCAGTATTATTTTCCTCTCTAACTTTAACATTTCTTGCAAGTCAGGTCTACTGCCAACAAACTATTCTTGATTTTTGTTTAGGAAAGTTGAGGCTGGGTATGGTGGCTCATGCTTGCAATCCCAGCACTTTGGGAGGCCAAGGGTGGTGGATCGCAAGTCAGGAGACCAAGACCCTCCTGGCCAACATGGTGAAACACCATCTCTACTAAAAATACAAAAACTAGCTGAGCGTGGTGGCACATACCTGTAATTCCACTACTTGGGAGGCTGACGCAGGAGAACCGCTTGAACCCAGGAAGTGGAGGTTGCAGTGAGCTGAGATCACGCCACTGTACTCCAGCGTGGTGACAGAGTGAGACTCTGTCTCAAAAAAAAACAAAAGAAGTCTATTACTACTCCACTTTTGAAGGATAGTTTCACAGGGTACAGAATTATAGGTGAGTAATTTTTTTTCTGTCAACATTAAATATTTCACTCTATTCTTTTTTTGCTTGCATGGTTTCTGAGGAGAAATTTGATGTAGCTCTTGTCCTTCATCTTCTATAGATAGGGAATCCCCATCACCATCACCTCTAGCTTTTTTGAGTATTTAATCTTTATCATTGATTTTTTGAAGTTTTAATGTGTAATATGCTTAGATGTATTTTTAAAAAATATTTATTCTGTTTAGAATTCTCTGAGATTCCTGGGTTTGTGGTTTGGTGTCTGACATTAACTTTTGGAAACTCTCCATCATTATAGCTTTAAATGTTTCTTCTATTCCTTTCTTCTTGTTCTTTCATTCCCATTATGTGTATATTACACTTTTTCTAGTTGTCCCATAGTTCTTGACTCCATCTCAATAGAAACTTCCAAATTCTGGGTTTTTCATTTTCAGCCTTATTTCACTTTGCTTTTCAAATCTGGAAGTTTTGATTGAGATATATCCTCAAGCTCAGTTGTTCCTGCCTCATTTGGGCTCAGTCTACTGAGCCTGTGAAGGCATCCTCCATTGGTTACACTGTAACCAATGTAACAGATTACAGTGGTTTTGATCGCTAGCATTTTATTCTATGTTATTTTTAGATTTTCCATCTCTCTGCTTTCCTCGTCCATTGCTCTTGCATGCTGTCTACTTTATCTATTACAACCCTTGGCATTATTTAAAAATTTTCTAGTCTGATAATTACAACATCCTTTCCTTGTCTGGTTCTGATGCTTGCTCTTTTGTCTTCAAACTGGGTTATTTGCCTTTTAATGTGACTTGCAATTTTTTTCTTGATAGTTGGGCATGATGTACTGTAATGTGGTGATAAAGCGTGGAATTGAAGTGAATTCTATAGTTCTATGATTCTTAGTCGTTCAGTGACCCTGTGCATCTGTCTTGTGAACTTTGAAATCTGTTCCTCAGAATGGATGGGGCTAGAGCAGGCTGGAGTTGGATACTTGTTTTCACACAGATCGTTTAGGCTCCAGAAACTCCACAGCAGTGTAGGCTGGGGTAAACTGACTTTACTTGAGTTCAGTCTGTTGAGAATAGAATGGTTTGGCACATTTCAAGTGTTACTTTATCCCTCTCCCACCAGAGTTATGAGAGGATTTTTTTCTTCAACAGTCAGTGTGAAAACCTGGTTGAGCTGTTGGAGGGAAAATTCCTGAAAGCATAGGGTCCCTCCCCCTTCTGACTGGATTCTCCTGGAGTGTTTATCTCTCAGAGTTGTCTACTCTAAGCCTCCAGCAATTTATCAACTGCAATTCAGGTTTTTCTACCCCAGAAGTTGTCCTCACGAAGGTTTCCACTATAGCTTTTATTTTTGTTTATTTTTAGCTTGTAAGTTGTGATTCTCTGTGTGCATCCTTCTGTCTCTTCAATTTTGCAGGCAGCGATTTGCCCTGTGGCCTCATTGCTCTGACAGATCTAAGAAGAGTTTCTGGCTTTTCAGTTTGTTCTGCTTTTTGCTTGTTAGGATGGAGTGTTGACTTTGGAACTCCTTATATTCAAGGCTGGAAACACAAAAACTCATCAGTGCTTTTTACCATTATGGCTTTTTCTGTATTACTTGCTAAATATGATCAACTTTTAAATAGAGACAATGCTGTATTAATAGCTATATTTCAATGTCTTCATAGGCTTCCTAAAAATAATTTCTCAGATTTCCTTTTAACAAGCGTTTTTCAACAACTTAGAGAGTGAGATTTTGTATGCATTAGGTTTTGAAAGCATAGCCTCAAAGCAATGCTGCATTTCGGAAACTTAGACCCAAGGACAAACAATATTTTTCACTCATTAATTAACCTCTTTAAGGGAGCTATGCTTTTTCCTGTGTTATTGACCTCTTCAAACTCTCTTTACTCTCCTGGATTTTCAGTTGCAAGTCTGACTCAATTCTGTCATAATAGCATGTATTTTTCAATTAAACATGTCCAGACTTCAGGTTACCGGAAACATTATTTCTCATAAACTTAAAATATTTTCAAGTCTTCTTATCATGTGCTTATTTATACATGCTTTTAATTATAATTGACTCATATGGGAAACCATCATACAGACCCACCTAGATCTTCCCATACTATAATGCACATATATGAAAATGGAAGTGCTATTGCCACAGAAAGTTACCAAGTACAAAGAAGGATGCATTGTAATTTGTCTGCCAGGCAATCGAACACCCTCTTGGTCCCTGTCTTAGGTATAACACTATTGCATGCTCTGTCACCCAGGCCTAAATCCTTGTATCATACATATATTCATTAAAAATATTTTTAGAGTTACAATGTATCAGGTTCTGGGGATAAACTAAGGAATAAATGGAAATAACAACTTTCTTTTTATGCTAATAATCTATTGAGGGAGGCAATGTTAATCAAGGGTGAAATTTGATTAATATTGAATAATAAGTGCTGCTTTATGAGTTCTACATGAACAGTAACAGGGTCACTGAGGAAGTTCTTCTGGAATTGGTGATATGAACATTAGTATCTCAGGATGAATTATTTCTACTGAGGTAAAAGTGATGAGTGAATGTCAGGAAGAGGCAAAATCTTGGCAAGTTGGAAAGGGACCATGGTTCATGATAGTTGGAGTGGAGTGTGTGAGTATAGGAGTGAGATTGAAAAGGTAAGAGTACCCAGATGGCACACAAGCTTCTAGAGAGGTATGGAGGTCGACCTATTGGAAATGGGGAACTGTTGAAGGGTTTTAAGTAATATAATATAATACGATTTTCAGTTTAGAATAATCACTTACTTGAACATAGAGAATAGATTGAGACAGGAAAATATTAGAGGTAAACAGAGTATCTATGAAGATTCTGCCTTAAATCGCAGAAGAAAAGAATGAACAAAATATAGTGCCCGAACCATGTCAGTAGTGTTAGGGAAGACAACACAAATTCTGAAATTTTGTGAAGTCCTTGCCTATGCCTATGTCTTGAATGGTTTTGCCTAGGTTTTCTTCCAGGGATTTATGGTGTCAGGTCTTATGTTTAAGTCTTTAATCCATCTGGAGCTCATGACTAAAACACCAAAAGCACTGGCAACAAAAGCCAAAATAGACAAATGGGATCTAATTAAACTACCCAGCTTCTGTACAGCAAAAGAAACAATCATTAGAGTGAATCAGCAACCAAAAGAATGGGAAAACATTTTGCAATCTACCCATCAGACAAAGGGCTAATATCCAGAATCTGCAAAGAACTAAAGCAAATTTACAAGAAAAAAACAAACAAATCCATTCAAAAATGGGTGAAGGATATGAACAAACACTTTACAAAAGAAGACATACATGAGGCCAACAAACATATGAAAAAATGCTTATTAACACTGGTCATTAGAGAAATGCAAATCAAAACCACATTGAGATACCATCTCATACCAGTTAGAGTGGTGATCATTCAAAACCTGGAGGGAACAGATGCTGGAGAGGATGTGGAGAAATAGAAACACTTTTACACTGTTGGTGGGAGTGTAAATTAGTTCAACCATTGTGGAAGACAATGTGGCGATTCCTCAAGGACCTAGAAATAGAAATTCCATTTGACCCAGCAATCCCATTACTGAGTATATACACAAAGGATTATAAACTGTTCTATTATAAAGACACTTGCACATGTATGTTCATTGAGGCACTGTTTACAGTAGCAAAGACCTGGAACCAACCCAAATGCCCATCAATGATAGACTGGACAGGGAAAATGTGGCACATATACACCATGGAATACTATGCAGCCATCGAAAATGATGAGTTTGTGTCCTTTGTAGGGACATGGATGAAACTGGAAACCATCATTCTCAGCAAATTGACACAAGAGCAGAAAATCAAACACCACATGTTCTCACTCATAGGCTGGTGTTGAACAATGAGAACACATGGACACAGGGAGGGGAGAACTACACACTGGGGTCTGTCAGGGAGAAATAAGGGAGGGACAGCAGGGGGTGGGAAGTTGGGGAGAGATAGCATGGGAAGAAATGCCAGATATAGGTGAAGGGGAGGAAGGCAGCAATTCACACTGCCATGTGTGTACCTATGCAACAATCGTGCATGTTCTTCACATGTACTCCAAAACCTAAAATGCAATTAAAAAAAAAAGTAAATAAATAACTAAAATAATAATAAAAATAAAATGTGGCAAATAAACACCATGGAATACTATGCAGCCATCAAAAATGATGAGTTCGTGTCCTTTGCAGGGACATGGATGAAACTGGAAACCATCATTCTCAGCAAACTGACACAGGAACAGAAAATCAAACACCGCATCTTCTCACTCATAGGTGAGTGTTGAACAATGAGAACTCATGGACACAGGGAGGGGAGCACCATACACTGGGGTCTGTTGGGGGGGGGCTAGGGGAGAGTCAGCGGTGGTTGGGGATGTTGAGGAGGGATAACATGGGGAGAAATGCCAGATATAGGTGATGAGGGGATGGAGGCAGCAAACCACATTCTCATGTATGTGCCTATGCAACAATCCTGCATGATCTGCACATGTACCCCAGAGCCTAAAGTACAATTAAAAAGAAAAGATTTATGGGACCCAGTCCTACAGTTCTTGGCTTGGTCAGCCTAATGAATGGTGGTGTTCTTTATTTACTTGTTTATTTATGTTATAGAAACATATTTTTGAGAATACAAGCAGAGTAGTTAAGATTTCTAGTCCGGACAATATAAAACAAGAAGATTCTACCATATATATTTATATTTACCATATATATAAATTATAAATAAAAATTATGCACAAAATACATAAAACAATCATTAAAAGACATTGAAAGAGAAATAAAAAGACCAGAAAATGGGCATCCCTACAAGACTAAACCGTTTTGACTAAATTTGCCTTATTCCACAAGAATACTACTCAAAATGCTATACCTTTCTGTCTTCCCACTGACTGTTATGATCATGTAGGCTATAGACAAAGCCTTGCCAACCATTTCCACATGCAATAATGAGACAATCCCCCTCCTTATTCCTACAAACACTGCAGACTCCTTGGAGTGAAGCCCTGTTGGCCTTCCCAGCCTCATGCTAAGTGAGTGACAACAAAGACACAGCTCCCCATCTCTCCCAGTTTAAGACTCAGAGAAGGATTACAGAGAGGTAGGAGCTGGAGAAAATAATTATTTAAATCTATGTATGAAGTGCTGTTAAAAGTTTTGAAGGGCCATGTATAAAACGAATCAGACATGACAGAACAAAAACACTAGACCATTTTTTTGAAATAATATCAGTCTCTCAGATTCACCTCTAAGTAGCACTCAAGTTAAGCAGACCAGAATTGCATGCAAATATTTTGAAAACTAAATTGATATTCAAACCATAGCCCGCAAAACTGAGCAAGAATGTGATTCTGATCCGAAAAGGCTGACTGCTTGCTAAACTAAAATATTTAAATAGGAACCGAAATCTCACAACTAAATACCCACAGTGTTCAGGACATAAGTCAAAATTAGTTTTGCTAACAAGACCAGAAAATTCTCAGTTTTCAATGAGGAAAGAAAATCAACAAATGCCAACACTGAGATAACATAATGTTGGAATTATCTGACAAATACTTTAAATCAGGTATCATAAAAATGTTCCAACAAACAATTATGAACATTTCTGAAACAAATGGAAAAATATAAAGTCCAAACAAATAGATAAAATAATAAAGAAACAAATAGAAATTCTAGAATTTCATCAAGCAATGACTGAACTAAAAGCTGAACAACTGTGTTAGTAGAATGAATATGAAAGATAAAATCATTAGCAAATTTGAAGATAGAACAATAGAAAATATCCAATCTTCCTAAAAGACATGAAAATGATTTTAAAAACATGATCAGAGGCTCAAGCACCTGTGGAACAATAAATACGATCTAGAATTCTTGTCCTTTGAGCACAACAAGAAGAAGGAATGATAAAAAAAATAAAAATAAAAAACTAATGTGAAGAGATAAACTGATGGCTAAAATTTCCCCAAATAATAATAATAATAAAAAGATGTAAACCTAAAGATTCAAGGAATTAAGCAATCTCCAAACATCACAAACACAGAGAAATCTATCTCAAGACATAACAGAGTCAAATTTTTGAATACTAAAGGCAAAGAAAAAGTTTGAAAGAAACCAAAGAGGACAGATACATTATCTATGGGGAGATAGCTAATCAAAATGTAACAGATTTCACATTGAAGCTGGCCAGAACAAAAAGAGAAAAAATACGTTTTGGAAACAATACTTCTCGGTTGGGAATTTGTCTCTCAAGATAGGATGTGAAAAAGACATATTCTCAATGAAAATATAAAAAGATAATTGATCACTTGCAGATTTACTCTAAAAGAATTAATAAACAGATTTCTTCAAACAGCAGGGAAATAAGGGGAGGAGACAGGGAACATCAGGAGCAAGGAAAGAGCAGAAGAAAAGGATGATATTCGATAAAGAAAATGAACTATTCTCTGCTAGTGTTGCTAAAATCATTTTTTATGGTGGGAAGCAAATATTATAACCTTTGTCATTTTTGATGGTGGAAAGCAAATATTATAACCTTTGTCTAGTATTTCAATATCTGTAGGAGTAATATTTAAGACCATTATATAAGACACAGAAAAAGTCAAAGGACCTAACTGTTGAATAGTCTGCATTGCATTTGAAGTAATAAAATGTTGATTCTAGTAGACTGTAATACATTACTTATGTACATTGTAATCTCTAGAATGACTACCAAAAAACACAGAGATATACTCAAAAACACTAACCATAAATCAAAGTGGAATACTAAAAAATGGTGAAGTAACCTACAGGAAAGCAGGAAAGGAGAAATTAGAAGATTAGAAAAAACAGAGGGAACCAACAAAGAACAAGAACAAATAATAAAATGACAATATCATTTTAAACAATTGCATTAAACTAGTCTAAATCCACCTGTTAAAATACAAAAAAATTGAGACAATATAAAAATTATGACCCAAATTTATGCAGCCCACCAAAAAATTTTTTCTGATAAAATGATAGGTAGGTTACAAAATAATGTAAAACTATAGATTATATAAATACTAATTAAAGGAAATTTGAAATGGCAATATTATTATCAAATTAGACTTCAAAGCAAAGAATATTACCAGTGACAATATAGGACATTACATGTTGGAAAAGACTTTTATCAAGATGACAAAACATATATAAACCTGTATACGCAATAGGGCTTCAGAATAACTGAAGTAAACCTTAATAGACCTCACAGTACACATAGAAAATCCACAGGGGTAGTGTGTGACTTCAACACCCCATCTGAGTAAATGTATGGAAGCATTAGAACAAAGCAAATTGGTATGAAAATAGGAGAGCTGAACAACACCATTAATCAATGAGATCTAGTTGATATTTGGAGAACATTCCATCCAGCAATATTAGAATGCTATTGTTTGCAAGAAGAAATGTGAGTATGGAAAGCAAGTGACTAGTATTGGCATAAGAAAATAATAGTTTTATTTGTGACATACCAAATATTTTGCTTAAGAATATTCTTATGAATTTCATACAACAATAGTATTCGTTACAGCTTTTCAGTTAATAGATAAGTTCTTTCTGGCTTGGGATATTATTTAAATTATCAGCATAAAAAATGATCAAAGCAACCTAAAGACATTACAGATTTTGGTATATTTATATTACAGATAAAAGTAAAACTTCATTCTAAATACATCTAACATTAAGACTGGTGGATTTTTTTTTCATAGTATTTCACTTTTTTATGGATGAAAGTCAATTTTTCATGGAATGACACAGGATCCAGCAACAGCCCTATTGTTATTTTTCTTACCATATTAATAAAGATTGGCAATGTTTAACTATAAGACAGATGGGAATTTCCTATACCGATGTTACTAAACAAGTCTGACTCCTTGCTGAATTCACAAGGTTATCTATCCCAAATTTAATTTTGAAAGTCCATCAGATGATTTTTCATGAGAACTTCATTTTGGAAACTACTTGATTGCAAAAGTTGGTTACTTATAAATAAGAGATATTTACACATACTGTCAATATTGAGATTTGTAAATGCCCTTCTGTATGGGGCCACAGAAATGTAACAACCTTTGACATTATGTCACAGGAAGATTCCAGATATGCTTTCCATTTTTAAGTGTGAAATAAAGGCAATCACAAAAAGAGAGACGGGAAAAGATAATTACTTCAAGATCTTCACCATGGGTGATTTCCTGTGAAGATTTAGAAAAAAACATAATGCATATAAAAGGTAAAGATCTAGAAATTGGTTTTCTTAAAACAGTGATATATTGATGTCCTAAACTTTTAATCTTTTTCCGAAAATTCTGTGTAATTGTATACCTTTATGCTTTATTCTAGCAACTTCTTAAAATTTAAATACAATCTAATGTAAAGCATTTTATATTTATGTACAAAATAAGTAATTTCCATATGTTTGTTTAGCTTGCATTGTATTTGTATTTTGTGTTGCATTGTATCATGCATTGTTGTGGCTTTCTTCGAGCATCTTACACAGTATCGTATCAAAAATATGCTTATAGAATAAATGGACTTAGAAATAGGGAGATAGTAACCTAGAAAAAAGTATCCCTTTGACTTAGTAGGTGTACTTCTGTGGAAGAAGGTGAATGCTAAGAGCGAAATCTCTGGAGATATGTGCATATGAATTTGGTCTTCATCTTCCTATATTAGGTATGCTACATACACTTCTTTCAGACTTGGTGTTTAGGTGAAATTGGGACAGTCTCAATTATCCATAAGATTACAGTAAGAATTAAATGAGACAATGCAAAGGTCCTGGAATTTAGTACATCTTCAAAAAAAATCAATTTATTATCATTATTATTACCAAACTTTGTGATGTGACACACTCTGTATTACTATTAGCATATATATATTAATTATATATATCGTCCTATGCTATAGATGATAATGCATGAAATAGTCTGATATATACTTGAAGTTTCTCTAACAGTGAAATCATTTGTTGCTGGGGAGGAGGAATTACTCAGCGAAGCACTACTGGTTTAGCTTAACTGCATCATGGTAAAAGAGAGAACTAAAAATGAGAGACAGGAAGAAAAAGAGGAAAATGAAGAAATGTAAGCAAGAGATTGTAGGAAAGTTTAATTAAAAATCAAATATGTAAAATGGAATCAGAAGTAGAACTAGCATATAAAAATAATATAATAATGAAACTAGCATTTGTAAATGTTGTGACTTTTAATATACATTTTTATCTATTGTCTAATTGAGTTTCTTACCAATTTTGTGAATAGATGGGAAAGAAAAGTGATTTGTTTTTCAAACCAGAGAGCTAGGACTAGGAGATAGAGATTTTGGATTTTTTTAAATGATATTTAAGTATCAAGGAATAAATGTTTGTCTATTCTCTTCCTTTAGTAGGGATAAATCCTGGACAAATGAGGAGCAAATACTTGTAAATCATGCCAGCCATCTCTCTGCCCCTTGATCTCAATTTGCAATTATCATTCTTAAAGTATCCTTCAATATTCTTTCTGCCTCATTACATCCATTGCCCCTGCCCTTATCATTTTTGACCAGAGTACTGTAAACTCTTCCTAACTAGGTTTTAAGCCCTTCTTCTTGACTCCTTCAAAATATCTTTCTCATTCCCACTAGACTGATCTTGCTGAAATAGCAATGTAAGGGTCCTATTCTTTCAATGAGTACTCACCACATTCAGTATAAAATAAAAATCTCCTTGGCATGACACATAAGGGCCTTCTTGATCACAAACCATTTTCTTATAGCCATCCATTGCTCAGGTAATACAGAAAGAATTAAAAGCCTTGGAATAACCTATGTTCTGTAAGTGATATGCCTTCACACAAAGGATTTCCTCTCTTTGAAATGCTTTCTGTCCCTTTTCTGGCCACTTCTTCTGATGCCTCAAGCTTCAGCTTCGATATGACCTTGCCTAGAAACTCTTTAAAGAACTTTTCTCTTGCACGACCTCCCTGGTCCAGGTTGTGTCCCAACACCCTCATAATACATCACAATTGTTGGTCTTATTCAGTTTATTAGTTCTTTCATTCTTGGAATAAATATAAATGCTTTCTATATTTAAAACATCATTCTGAGTCAACAATACAACAATAAACAAACCTGGCAACATTTTATCTTACAAAGCTTATAACAAAACAGACGGGATTGCAAACAGTAAACAATTTCAGAGCAATACGATACTTGCGTAAATGAGCCGTACAGTGTTGATCTAGTTTTTCTACTCTCTTGTGTATACGTGGCTAAGATCTTATTGCCAGAGCTCATTTGGAAGCAGGAACTACAGCTCTGTCACTATATTTTCACTGCCAATATCACTATACTCATGTTGATGGAGCCTGATACATGTTTGTAGAACTAATAAATACATATGCATTATTTAAAAATATGATCTTCTAACAGATTATATAACCACTGTCAATCTATTCTTATGATTAATAATGTTTATTCTGAAAATATTTTCTTCACATTAGGTTTAAATTTATACTTGTATGTGAAAGAATTTTCTTTTGTTTCTGGAGAAAAATGGCAAGTCCGTTTAAATATATGGAGGCTATTGTTAAGGTTTCTGATGGCTTGAATTTGATAATTTGATCCACTAGGATCTGACCTGCAGTAATATTCCTGATGTCATCCTCAGTACTCTGCTTCTCCCTGTTCTGTTTCAGCTGCACTGGTGTAGTTCCTCACTCAGCTCTCCAGCATTTACAAATGCATTTGCCAGCAACACTCTCTAGATATTAAACACACAGTTTCTTTGCTGCTCAGATAAGCCTTCCTTAAAAATAGTGCCCTCACCACGTTCTCTTCATTCCTACACCTGGACACATTTTTCTCCATGGCACTTAAACATAAGCTCCATAAATACAGGAACTTTCTCTTCTTTGATGTTGAATCACCATGGACCAGCGCATACTCTCAATTATGTTGAATGTAATGTTGACAACACAACTCCGAGAAAGTAGAACTGGAGAAGAGAGATTTGGTAGACATGGAGGGACTGAGGAACTAAGAGAAAACATCAGAAATGTAGAAGAGTTAGCAATTCTATTCTTGGGACAGGAATATGAGATCTGAAATCGTTGGTATTTAATGGGCTTTGATTGAAAGATACAATTTTCCTCTTGAGACAGCTGGAGATGAATTAATACCTGGTCCTCTGTAAGGAAGCTGCCTTCCCTCTTTATACTGACTCCTAGGTTTGTGGCATCAGGCCCACAGAGATTGGGTAAATTTAAGTACACATATTTGGACTTCTATTCCCTGGACTAAATCACCTCTAGCCTATCATTTTCCATCATCATTTATATGTTTATATGTTCCTTTCAAATTGTTATAAAATAACTCAGATTTTCATATTGATTTTAAGGCATTTGGCCATATGAATTTTTGCAATTTTTCATCAGGATTTGACAAAAGGAGACTCGTAGATTAAATGCATACCTATCATGTTTATAAGAAATCTAGAATTTTTCAAGCCCTGGAGTTTTGAGTCATTATGAAATTAGCAGACAATGGATAATGCTAGGTTTATGTTTGGGGGTTCAATGGGGCACACTGGCTCATTAAAAATAATGCTTTAAATATAGTAAAATAATGATAAAAGAACAAGCTAAGTATTTTTTTTCTGATAACCTTGAATGTTTTTCATTATATAAAAAAGCCACTAAATGACATGCCTTGTATGATTTAACGTTTGTATTTAATTCTTCATAAACAATTTAACATAGTTCTGGACTTGAAAGGCATGTAATCATTTAGGCTTATAATAATTTAAGCTTAATTTAGAGTTTCTAAATGAATACATGTTATTTGACTTCATTTTTTGCAAATGAGACATGAAAGGAAAAATCTGAATTCTGCAAACTCAAAAGGATTTTCCAGCTTACCTTCTGTTTTTGAAGAGCAGTTTCAATTTTCAACAGTCTGATAGATTTGATTGTTGGTATGGCTTGTCATATTCCCTTTCTGTTTATCAGTTCACTAAAACCAATAGATAAATTGCTATTAATATCACTCTTCTTATCTTCTTGCCAACTAGCCATGAAGAACATCGATCAAGCAATTCCTGTATGAAGAATGTATCAATGCTGTAGTGACTTGTAATTGAAGGCATGTGGCTTCCGTGAATTCATGTATTTAAGCTGTGCTTGCTAAATGTCTCAGAATAAGAGATTATCATATAAAGAAATTTAATAACCCAATTAATCATTCAAATTAAGTGCATAATGTTAAGAAAAGAGTTTTGTTGCATCATCTATTTCTAGGAACAAGAAAAATATAACTTCATCATTCAAGTGAACAGGGCTCCCTTTCCTCTTTGTCCTCCAGTGGCTTTATACATAAAGAGTAAGCTAGGTAAAAACAGCAGTCAGAGATTCTGGAGAGTCCAGACATATTAAAGGAAAGAACTGGCACCTAGTGATAAAACAAAACAAAGCAAAACAAAACAAAATTAAGTCATCAAATTTTGCTTAAAAACAAAATTAAGTCATCAAAAATTGATTAAGTCATTAAATTCTATGTTTTGGAATCTCCACATCAAGATAAAATGAAAATTAGAGGAAAAAATAAGTATTGAATAAAACAGTTTGCAGTGCTTTTTAAAGGAAGAAATGTGAGTTCTCTGGAACACTTCGCTTTATGCTGTGCTTAAGGAGGTAGCACGTCTTTATGTCTTATTTCACCCTACAGCAGCCCTGTATCCTTTTCCATTATTGATTCTAGTTTAAGTGAAAATGTAATGAATTTCCTACTTAAAAATGTTTTAATAAAAATATTTTTGCTTACCTAAAAAAAAATTTAAGTGGCTTTTCTTCTGTGTAAATGATGACAGATTCACTATCTAGATTCACCTGGCTTCTGTTTTCTGTCGTTATCTATCTATCTATCTACCTACCTACCTACCTACCTACCTACCTACCTATCTTTATCTATCTATGTATCTGTGTATCTATCTATCTTCTAGGTATCTATGTATCTATCTATGTATCTATGTATCTTATCTATCTATCTTCTATGTATCTATCTATGTATCTGTATCTATCTATCTTACCTATCTTCTACGTATCTATGTATCTTCATTCCATCTATGTATCTATGTATCTAATCTATCTTTCTTCTATCTATGTATCTATCTTCCTTGCATCTATCTGTCTATCTATCTATCTATCTAATCTATCTTCATTCTATCTGTGTATCTATGTATCTATCTTCTTTCTATGTATCTATGTATTAATCTACCTATCATCTATCTATCTATCTATCTATCTATCTATCTTCATTTTATGTATGTATCTATGTGTCTATCTATCTTCCTTCTATGTATCTAATCTATCTACCATCTATCTATCTGTCTATCTTCATTCTATGTATCTATGTATCTATCTTCCATGTATCTATGTATCCTATCTATCTATCTATCTACATTTTATCTATGTATCTATGTATCTAATCTAGCTTTCTTCTATGTATGTATGTATGTATGTATGTATCTATCTATCTATCTATATTCTATCTATGCATCTATCTTCCTTCTATCTATGTATCCAATATATCTGTCTATCTATCTTCTATCTATCTATCTGTCTGTCTATTATCTATCTATCTATCTATCTATCTGTCATCTATCATCTATCTGCCTACCTATCAATCCTAATTTTTGGATGTGCCAAGGGTGAGGATGCCAGGGAGCCTCAAAGGGAAAGCATCCTCCATACGGAAATAGAAGAAATTCTGTGAACAGTGAGCAGCTTAGACATTTCAAGCTTCCACATAGTTTTCAACTTTAAGGAAACTTGTTTTTCTATGTTCACAGTGGAGCTTTACTAGGTACTTGCTTTTTAGCTGTACTGGTCATGCCTAAATTTCATGTGGACTTATATTAAGGGGAAAATTTTGATTTGAAAAACCTCAATGCATTTCTCAGTTTTTCAAAATTAACTGAATACAGTCAATGAATACCAATACATGAGAGTCATTGTACATATTCCAGTGGATAAGAAAATGTTTTTGAAACTTCAATATCACTCGACAAGAAATCTGTTTAAATAAAAACATTGCAAGTACAGAATGATGGGAAAAAATGTTGTTTTTCTTGATTGAGAACACCTACAGTCTTTCATAGAATACCCACAGGAAGCTCAGAAACATAATGGGAAAAAGTGCAAAATCTATTGAATGCTTTATTGGCTCAGTTATTCTATGAATCAGAGTAGATATAAATACTCTCCTTGGCCTTAGGGCTGCCTTCAAAATGCTTGTCTATATCAACTTAGATTGCAAAATAAATAAATAAATAAAGTGTCAGGAACTGTGTTAAGCTACTGCAGGCAGAGATTGAAAAATGGTGCAATAATATTCTAAGTAGTTGACCGAGATCAGAGCTGTTAGGAGGGAGTGACAGGTGGTGCATACATCCCCAGGCCCTAACTCACTATATTCTAAATGGCACTTACTCTACCTAGACTAATCATCACAGCAGTCACGTTGTACCAAACACTTCTTGTATTTCTCATCTGTGGTTTCTGCTAAGGATAAGACATTTTAAGAACCTTATAAAGAAATGAAAATGATTAATTTGTTATGGATTCTAAATTCTGTATTAAAATGTAAAGCTGTTGCACGAAATATAATTTGTCCATGTACCCTGAGCTTATAAACATTAAGATGTTATCATAGGGTGGTATAATCGTTGTCTCTGTGTATGTCTGTGTCTCTGCTGAAGTTTCAGCTGTGTGAGAGCCAGGAGCATATATTCACATTTCTGTGTCCTTAACACCTAGCACAACATAAATACAGTATTTGATGAATGAATAAAAGAACAAATAGACAGGACCATGTTAATAATAGAAAATAAACATTATTTTTCTGGAATTTCATGGGGGAATATATACTGTAGCTCTCTCCTTGCCAAAGGATATTTCAGAACTCAGTGAGGTTTCAAATGTAATTCTGGAGACATAATGTTGTTCTGACATGATTACCAAGCCAGAGCTGCTGGGATTGCAGTTTCAAAGTGGATGAAATAAGGAAGCCTAACATGAGTAAGCTGAGGCTGGAGATGAACGTACTCTAACAGAAAAACAGATGTAGGAGACTTCTTTAATTTCAATTGTTTTACCATTTGGAGAGTATTTCTGGAGATTGAATAGAAAAAAAAATCCGGGGGTTTAATGTACATATTTATAGCATAACTAGTTAATTATAGAAAACGAGAATAGGAGGCTCTGTGTAGCCTTGAATTATCTCCAAAAAGTTCAACGAATCAAATTACTGGGATATTTTCATAGGAAAAATGTACCTGCTTCTTAGGAAAAAAAAATGCCAGTTTTGCTGGAAGCCTATGAGTCTATTATCAACAGATTCCTTGCGTATTTCAACATGGACTCATTCAAAGTCTGTAATTCTCAAATCAATTATGTCAGTGCTAAGTCTTAGCAGCAGATAAGCTCTATATCCAAGCCTTTCCCTCTCTCTGCTTATGCTTGTAGATCACACGGTGGAGAATTTTCCTATTGCAATAACCCCACGTCTCCCTATTCAACAGTTTTTCTTCTCCTAATGTAATAATCCCTTTGAATAAAATACCTTTTTCTATGTCCAGATTTATTATTTGATGACACAAAATATTTTATAGGGAAATAAACTGTGGGAACAAAATATATATATTAAATGTGAGAACTATACACACCAGTACCTAGAATGTCTATCAGAAAGGTATTTCAGTTACAAGTTTTGGAAAGCAGGCCAGAATATAGCATGTAAAGAGTCAATAATATTTAATATTACATCATCAATCAGCAGATAATGTGTGGACAGAAGGCAGGTGAAAGGGAACAGGGACATTAGATTTATATGAAGAACGTTTTTAACTATACATATTTGTATTATATCCCCCCATACTACCACTCCAGACTTACAGATGCTCCCCTAAGCTAGGGGAATTTGTTTGTCTCATTTAAGATCTTCTCCTGAACAACTGCTCCTTTGAGTCATGAGGCTGGCAGAAGGCTGCCAGGAGAGGCCTCGTTAAGGGCAGTGGGAGCTGGGCGCCTGGTTTTGTCCTTGGTAAAAAGCTTCATGAGAAAATGAGCTGGTTGAGATAGGAAAGTGAAATAGTGTATGGGGAAAATATGATGCAGGATTTACATATTCACGACTATAGGCATATCTGGTAAAATTGTAACAGCACTTCTTTGTCAGATATCATTTGTGAAAAACAGAGACCTTTATATAAATCTGTCTCATATCCATTAAAAAGTAAAATTTTCATTCTTACAAAATATCCATGGCAACCATTAAACTATGTTTCCTAAGAAATATTTATTTTTATGTCATTAAGACACTTACATTGTTTATATAAGTTTAACATATTCTTTCCATTCACAATATAACTGATTCCTAACTATAATGCATTGTGTTGGCATAATCTGTTGATATAAAATTTTAATTTCAAAAGTAGAAAATGATCTATGCAAAACAAAGCTTCATATTTTGACTTCTTGCATTTAAATGAAAAATTATTTTAGTTTTTTGGTAAGACAATTATTTGACATTTGTTAATAGTATTTAAGTATTTATGAATTGTTTACAATGAAGCAGTGAATGAATTATTCTACTGACCACATATTTTGAATAAAGTATATCGTTAAGTGTAGGCAGTGAAAGTAACAACAAAGAAGAAACCATCTGAATTGGAATTTTTGTTTTAAAGAAATACTTTACAATGAGGCAAATTGTACAATATGTGGAAATAATTATAGAAGTGCCCACAAATTGCAGATTAAAGTTAATATTGTGTCCTTACATTTTCTCTGATAAATATACCACCACAGCTATTTTTGGATTTATTCATAATGTTTAAATATAGACCTCCTTGTTCTCATAGAGGTTGGCTTGTACTCATTTCTACTTTTCATATTACAATATTATATGACATATTCTTTCTAAAAGGAAGAAAAAGAAATCTGTTCATGAGGAAATAATTATATTAGCAGATCTTACTCTCCAAACTTCCAGTTAACTAGTTGAACAAATAGTAAGAAAATATTAAGTTAATATGCCAATGACTTCATATACATTTTTATTTTCTGTATAATTGTTAACCCAATCAGCTTCCACATTTTTATCTTGTGTGTTCAGGGATAGATTCAAATTGTTAGAAAATCACATATTTTAATTTGACTATTGAAGTTTATCTCTGCTGCCATGTTCAATTTTTAGTTCAGGTCAATATTAGTTACACCCGAGGAGCTGTACAACAGCCAGTTCCTACAGAGTAAAAATTTCATGCACTATTGAAAATTCTCATCAGCAGAGTAACATTTTCATACACTATTGAAAATTTCCATAGTTCATTTAATAAATTAGCTTAACAAAGGAAAGCAAATGTACAATTGTCATGACTGAAATATTCAGTGATAGTTTAGGTAAGGCTTCAAGTTGGGACTCAAATAATACCAGGATTTTTTTCACATAATATTCAGGTAGAAGAAACATATCCCTTGTAGTTATGATGAAGCAGAGATTGTCTTCTAATAAATAATTGGCATTGTGAGGAAAATAAAGATTTGTTTTCCTCCCTCACGGCAATATTTATGACTGAGATGCCTATAACAAAAAACAGATTAATAAAAGTATGTAAATTTATTTAATATCAGTTTTGCACAATATGGGAGCCTTCAGAAATGAAAACCCAAAGAAATAGGGAAATCTGATGTTTTATGTATAGTTGTGCAGAAGTCTGATTGGAGAACAAAAGAGTACCATCCAATGGTAATAAACAGGGAGCACTGGGAGATTAGCAAAGTCTATTTTCTTTGTAGATTTTTCTTGACATCTCTATATCTTTATTCCTCCAAGTACAGGGAAGATTCTTCTGGAATGAAGGTTCTGTGACGTATTTTAGAGACCATTTAGATAATTCTTTTGTGGTATTCTTTAGATGATAATAATAAGAGAGTCAGAGAGACCCTGCTTCTGCTGTTTTCCCAAATGCTGAGATGCCATATTTTGAAGTAGTATGTCCTCACACCCATCATTCCCATCTGAAAATGCATTGGTGAATTGCCTCATAAGTTAATAAACCAGTCTTTCAGTCCCAGAAATAGTTCGTTCCAAACAGTTTAAGTTATATCTCATTTCAGAAGGCAGTGTTGCTGGTGGGCTTCCACTAAAATTATGCCTCCCTATGTTGTAATCCATCAGAAATTGAAGAGACTTTTACGTGAAAACAACAGAAAAACAAAGATAAGAACAACCAATAAACTCAATTTTGAGCCTAGAAGACATCTGTTAGAGATGATTTCTACGTACTAGCTGAAAGCATTTTCAGATGGCTGGTAGGCAGTGGCAATCTGAAAGATTTCCCTTTTGTAGTCTGTATAAGACTTTTGATGTAGACCACAAAGCAACAGGCATAAAGCTTGTCTGTATTTAAGCAGTTATGATGATTTTTCTGAAATCTTTATCAAGCTGCCCAGCTATAGTTTGCAGATATTCAGGAAAAGGAGAGTTTTAATATTTGGTGATGCCAAGTCAGAAGGTAGAAGAAAAATTGGACATATAGGTTTGGAGAGGTATTAGAGTCAGATATTGGAAAATTTGGCTAAGTCAGATAATAGATAATACAGTTCAGGTTTTGTAATAAAACCTCAAAAACAATGAATAAGACTAGAATCTAATAATAGGTGTACTATCTATTTTTTTCTGAATCATTTTTTCTCTTTCTACAGTTACTTCCATTTCTACCAAAGATGATCAAAGTAAGACTAATTTGTTTGCAGGAGTTTTAGTTTTATTAAACATGGCCTGATTATTTACACAAGTAAGGCAAATATTGTGATTGAGTGTATAGTCACTTTTCAAGTCTCCTTTGCTGAAAATTTTAATAAGGAATCTCAGATTAGACATTTGAAAGCCTCTGAATGCTATGAAACCAAGCTAAGGGCTTGTCATCAGACTTTGCCTGTAATACCTACCTATTTGGGTGAATCGATCTCTTCTCAACTTCCAGAAAGTATATCAAGATGTTTCAGCCTATTAGGAAGTGACATTCCTTACTCATCACTAAGGCAACCATGTACGAAAACCATATAATCACCAAGGGTTTTCATTGACTCTATGAAGCTAACCTTAATTTTTAAAGTTGTCTGGTAATATCTGAAAATATGATATTCCAGTTAAAACCTTAGTAATATTACCAGTGCTTCTAATGGTGTCTTGTTACAAAAACAGATTCTTATTTAACTTATGCAAATACCTACATTGCCATAACAATAAGAGTAGTAATAGTTTCCAAATTATAGAGAGATAAGGCAGTAAAAGAAGTAATTGCTTTATTTTTGTTTATAAAAAAATACTAAATTGTGTAAGATATAGATAGCTTAAGAATAGGAAAATGTTTTCTGAAATTTGGAAAAGAAAACATTAAAGAACCAGCAATGCTCCAAATAATAGGTCATAAAAATGACGTTCTTTAGTAAATTTAGTCATTTAATTAATTATTGACCAGTTTAATTTTGATTAGTGATTGTATTAACCCACCAGCTTCTTCATTTGATTTCTAAATATTTTTACTTAGTCTAATGGTGTGAACTTAAACTTATGAGAAACCTGTATTTGAAGTACTTATCAGTTTTCTTTTCTTTTTTTTTTTTTTTTTTCATGAATCTCCTTGAAGAAAAACCAGTACTGGACTTTTACTGGTTGCAAATATTTGCAAAGAAGAATCAAAGTAAAACAATAACTGTAGAAGAAAAAAGAGCTGAAATAGTCACTGTTATAGATCTAATGAGAATTTATTACAATAATGGTTCAGTTGACAAGGAAATTTGGTTATTTCTATGGCATACAACATTTTAACATAATAAATAAAATTGCAACTGATAACATTATAAAAGATGTCAGAAATTCTAAAAATTTCATAAAAGTTCTGAAACACACAAAATGTTGGTCAAAGGATACATAATGATATAAAAATATATTTCAAGAGATCATTGTGTAGCAAGGTGACTATAATTAATATAGATGTATTCTTGAAAAATGTAATGAGAGTGGACATTATATGCTCTCACCATAAAAGACGATATATGAGATAATGCATTGTTAATTAACTATATTTAACCATTCCACAATGTATATATACTTTAAACCATTATGTTGTGCACAATAAAAACATAATGTTATCCATCAGTTTTTAAAATAATTTTTTTAAAAGTTAGTTTGAGGTCAAATGACTTCATTTGGAATTTGATTTAGGAAATTATAAAAGGTGTCAAAAGTTCCAAATGCTTTATTTAATAGAATCATACATCACTGTGGAAACAATCCCAAAGTAACAAAAGATTTTAAAATCAAACACAGCAAAGTGATGTAGTTGTTAATAAAACTTAGCTCTTTTAATATTGTAGATTTAGCTTTTGTAATTGAAGACCTAATAAAAGACAATATAATGCATAATAAATTATCATAATGCACAAAATCTTATTTTTGTAGGACAATTACTTGGAAGAAAAAAATGTAATCTTTAACAAAAACAGAACAATATTCAAGAAAACTTTTTCATTTAGAAGAGAAGACCATATTCTAGTTTCGAATCAGTGTGCAGTTAATACTAAGAATAATTTAAGGAAAGAAAATCTTATAAACAAATCCATTTAATTTTAGACAGTTTTGAACACCAAAAATAGTTTTCCCCACAGCCTTCTTTTTTACAAACCTTATTCACCCTTAAAAATATATATATCACTTTTTTCCTACATTTTCTCTTTCTCATTCAGAAATAATCTGTCCCTTTACTTCAGTACAGAATTATTTTCTTTTACTCTTAACAAAAATGCATCTTTGTACTTCATACCTTTTTTAAACCAAAACATATGCTAATTTTCTTGCTTTCCATACAGATATTTCCCTTATAATTCCTAGCAGATTTAGTTCCATATATTAGAATTTCTAATTCATAGTAACTTTAATTTCTACTGAAAACTAGGAAATAAACAACTGTAACCTATCATTCACATACCAACACTGTGTGCATAAATATCATAATTGTAGACACATATTTTTACTCATTGTACAATTTTTCATGTTGTACAGACCCAAATATCATTAGTTTTTCTATACTGCATTACAAACAAGATGTTCAATATTTTATCTGCTTGGAAATAATCTAGATTTTCAACACATGTCTATTACTTAATTTAACTTAGAATAATATAAAGTTTTAAATTACCAAAAAGTTTAGTAATTTAAGCAGTATATTTATAAAATATTATTTAGGTAGTGTATTTCTAAAAAATAATTTTTATAGAAAAAGTCATTTTAAAATCTGTATCACATTTATATTTATTCACTTCAATTATTCTTAACAGTTATGCTTGAACCACTCATGAAAATTTCATGCAACACTAAACAAAGCTAGGCACCAACCTGTTATTTGTCTTATTCACAAATCCGGTACATATAAAAACTATCACAGACACAAATAAACTAAAATGTTAAACATATAATTCTTCCTTTTCTTCTTTCAAATTTATTTTCCACTTACATGATAAACACACATCAAACAATTAATTTATCATTGATTAGATTTATAGTTTTATGATCTTAAATATCTAGCAGAGATGACATAAGGTGTTCAATGAGTAAACCTATGTAAAAAATATTGTATGTCTGCATTATATTTAATTGTAACAATTCTGAGACCTTCCTATTTTACCAAAAATTTAAAAACTGGCTAACTTAAAGTAAACAGAATTTTTAAAACACATGGAATTTAAACATACATCAATTTAAATACAGTCTTAAGGGATTTTATAAACTAACTTAGTAATATTGTCTGAATACAGAAAAAAATCACACACACACATACACACACACACATATATAACATGTTATATAGTTACTTACATAAACATACATAAACCTATAGACAGATGCAAAGATCTCATAGCTTTTATTCTAAAATTTTAGCCATACATGTACACTCATACGGAGCTCACTAGGTGATAAAAGAACATCAGCTTCCAGACTGTGTTTAGACAGATGGAATACATTCAAATAACCTGCTAAGATAGCCAAAGGTGGTGCCTGCTGGGGCTCATGCCTATGATCCCAGCACTCTGGGAGGTGGAAGTGAATGGAGTGCATGGGTTGCTTGAGTCCAGGAGTTTGAGACCAGTCTGGGAAACATGGCAAAAGGCCCTCTCTACAAATAAAAGTGTAAAAACTAGACATGATGCTTAATGTCTGTAGTCCCAGGTACTAGGGAGGCTCAGGTGGGACAATTACCTGGGCCCAGGAGGCCAAGGCTGCAGTGAGCTTTGAGCATGTCATTGCATTTCAGCATTCCAGCTTGAATGACAGAGCAAGACCTTGTCTAAAATAAAAATAAATACATAAAAATAAAAAGACTGCCAAAGAGTTTTTTTTTTTTTTTTTGCCTTTTCTTTTGTTTTTACTAACACTTGTGGAAAAGGCTTTATATGATTTTCCTCATGTGTCCAATTTCAAAATAGTTTCTTTGAAAAAAATCTGATTAAAGTCATTTTTCTGATGTTCATGTTTCAAAATGTAAAATTCTAGAGGAGACAGGGTAGAGTATTCATATCTCAAGAGGGCACAAAGAAATAACATTTTTAAGAATATTGGAGATCTTTACCTATTATCAGAGGCCAATTGTATAGAGATTAAGGAGTAAATTTTGAGTGACTGAAGTTATATCTAGCAGCTGTCATCCTATTTCCAATTAGATTGTTTCTTTTTCAGCCCCAGATGGTTGATTTTGGAGGCCCCTGAATCTATTGACAGCAAAGACCCCCCAAAGTTTAAGCGCATGAGGGGTTCGAGTGAAAAGGAAAAGGTCTGGCAGTACTGGACAGAGAGATGGAAGAGGTAGGGCTTTAATGGGTAACATAATCAATCATTCAAGGAAACTGGATGAATGACTGAAGATGACAAAAGGAAGAAGGAGGACTAGAAGCAAATTAAAAAAAAAAAAAAAAAGAGAGAGATCTTAGAGGAGCCAGTTGGAGGAGATCTTACTCCCCAAAGAGGCCAATGAAGCTCTACATTATTTTTTGCAAAAATCGTTCCAACAAGAAAGGAAGCAAACAGAAGGGGCAGAATACATGGTTAGCAGATTTCAAAAAGAATGCTTTCTGGCGATGAGTGAGTACACATAGAAGATGCATGACCCAGTGGAAAGCATAGAGGACTCAATAGTATCCTTAGTATATTCTCAGTACTAGCTTTCCACCAAGCTGACTTCTGATCATAGATATTTTTAAAACAGATAATCAAAACACCCTTGCTAGCAATGTTGAACTCACTTTTTCCTGTTTTAAGAAATCAAAGATATCTATCGAGTGATTCAAAATCGAACACAGCAAGCCTTTTATGACAACTATGAATGCAAGAGACATCTTCAAAAAGAATGCAAAAAGATACAACCCTCTCAAGATCCAGAACCACAACAGAAAACACCTAAAAGAAAGATCTTTGTTGTCAAAAGAATATGCTTGTTGTGAAATAACAAATGTTGAAATGACAAAATCCCCTGGAGTACTGGGAGATCTTATTATAAACTTCCCTGAGAACCAGCATGACTGATCAAAGAGAGTGCTTGGGCTACCAGCCTCTTGGACTGGCTGTCTAAAGCAAGCTGACACTTGTACCACCCAGCTGACAGAGACCAGAGAGAATATTCTCAGTGGTTACAAAGCCAACTTCTCTCAAGAACACAAAATAAGACAAACAGGAAAGAGATAGCTGTCCTTGGAAGGTAAAGGCTCAATAACAAATTGCTACCACAAGATTATACAAGCATCACAATCCAAAAATATTTTTTCTGTTAATCTGAATTTGGAAAGGAAGAAACAAGAAATGTTTACCTTTGTCTCTGTACCAGGAACTATAGAGATGCAGGTGAACGGACTGGTGAGAATGTTCACCTTTCACCAGCTTTATGTCAGCTGTTTCCGAATCTCATCCACAGGCTCCAGCGTGAGTGGGGTGTCTCAGCCACCCAGCACTGAGTGACGGAAGCAGTAGGTTCGAAAACAATTTTTCCTCACTCATCACGAGATGTATGGCTGAGACTCTTATGACAAAAGACATATTAACAAGAGAAAAACATATACTTATTTAACATAAATTTTACACAACATTGAGCCTTCAGAAACAGTGACCCAAAGCAATGAAGAAATCTGTGTATTTATATGGACAGCTCTACAGATATGAGCATAGGACGAAAAAAAAAAAAAAAAGCATGATGCAATGGTAATAAACTTGGGAAAACTTATAAATGCATATATATACACATATATATGTATATATATATGTGTGTATATATATATATACATATATATGTGTATATATGTGTGTGTGTATATATATATATATATATATATATATATATATATGTATTTGGTATCTCTATGTCTTCATTCATTTCCTCCAGTTATAGGGAGAAGACTTAAGAAGCCATGGTGTCACCTGAGATGAGAGTTATATTACCTACTTTAGAATTTAAAAAGAATTCTTTTTTAAATTATACTTTAAGTTCTGGGGGTACCTGTACAGAACGTGCAGGTTTGTTACATAGGTATACATGTGCCATGGTGGTTTGCTGCATCCATCCCCCTGTCATCTACATTAGGTATTTCTCCTAATGTTAGCCCTCCCCAATCCCCAGACCTCCCTCTATCCCTCCCCTAGCCCTCCACACCCCAACAGGCCTGGGTGTGTGATGTGCCCCTCCCTGTGTTCATATGTTCTCCTTGTTCAACACCCCCTTATGAATGACAATATGTGGTGTTTGGTTTTTTGTTCTTCTGTCAGTTTGCTGAGAATGATGCTTTCCAGCTTCATATATGTTCCTGCAAAGGACATGAACTCATCTTTTTTTATGGCTGCATAGTATTCTATGGTGTATATGTGCCACATTTTCTTTACTCAGTCTATCATTGATGAGCATTTTGCTTGATTTCAAGTATTTGCTATCATAAACAGTGTCACAATAAACATCCATGTGCATATGTCTTTATAATAGAATGTTTTATAATCCTTTGCATTATACCCAGTAATGGGATTGCTAGGTCAAATGGTATTTCTATTTCTAGATCCTGGAGGAATTGCCACACTGTCTTCCACAATGGTTGAACTAATTTACACTCCCACCAACAGCGTAAAAGTGTTCCTATTTCTCCACAACCTCTCCAGCATCTGTTGTTTCCTGATTTTTTAATGGTCATCCTTCTAACTGGCATGAGATGATATCTCAGTGTGGTTTCATTTACAGTTCTCTAATGATCAGTGATGAGAAGCTTTTTTGCATATGTTTCTTGGCTGCATAAATGTCTTCTTTTGAGAAGTGTGTGTTCATATCCTTTGCCCACTTTTGGATGGGTTTGTTTTTTTCTTGTAAATCTCTTTTAGTTATTTGTTGATTCTAGATATTAGCCCTTTGTCAGATGGGTAGATTGTAAAAAATTTTTCCCATTCTGTTGGTTGCCGTTTCACTCTAATGATTGTTTCTTTTGCTGCACAGAAGTTCTTAAGTTTAATTAGATCCCATTTGTCTATTTTGGCTTTTGATACCATTCCTTTTGATGTTTTAGTCATGAACTTCTTGCCTGTGCCTATTACCTAAATGGTATTGCCTAGGTTTTCTTCTAGGGTTTTTATGATGTTAGGTCTTATATTTAAATCTTTAATCCATCTGAAGTTAATTTTTATAAAAGGTGCAAAGAAGGAATCCAGTTTCAGCTTTCTGCATATGGCTAGCCAGTCTTCCCAACATCATTTATTAAATGGGGAATCCTTTTCGCATTGCTTGTTTTTATCAGGTTTGTCAAAGATCAGATGGTTGTAGATGTGTGGCATTACTTCCAAGGCCTCTGTTCTGTTCCATTGGCCTATATCTTAGTTTTGGTACTAGCACCATGCTGTTTTGATTGCTGTAGCTTTGTAATATAGTTTGAAGTCAGGTAGTGTGATGCCTTCAGCTTTGTTTGTTTGTTTTTTGCTTAGGATTGTCTGGGCTATGTGGGCTCTTTTTTAGTTCCATATGAAGTTTCAGGTGTGTGTGTGTGTTTTTTTTTTTCTTTCAATTCTATGAAGAAAGTCAATACTAGTTTGATGGGGATAGCATTGAATCCTTAAATTACTTAGGGTAGTATGGCCATTTTCATGATATTGATTCTTCCTAACCATGAGCTGGAATTTTTCCCATTTGTTTGTGGCCTCTCTTATTCCCTGGAGCAGTGGTTTGTAGTTCTCCTTGAAGAGGTCCTTCACATCCCTTATTAGTTGTATTCCTTGGTATTTTATTATTTTTCTAGCAATAGTGAATGGGAGTTTACTTTTGATTTGGCTCTCTGTTTTTCTGTTATTGGTGTATTCTTATGGCCTTTTTCAGGGGACAATGGTGAGAGTAGATGAGAGAGGCCTTTTCCTATGCCTGCTGTTTTCCAAAATCCCATGGTGCCATATTGTGTGGTAGCATGTCCTGAACCCCATTCATATAAAAATTATGTTGAATTGTGACTGTGTTGGCCTTCAACTAGATTATTTCTTTTCACTTTTCCTTTTTTTTTTTTTTTTTCCTTTATCCCTTCCTTTTTTTCCCTTTCTCCTTTCCAAGATATAAGCTATGCATACATTTTAATCTCCAGATACTCTTTCCTAAGCCTGTATTTAAGGTCTTGAACTGGGGATCTACTACAGGCTAATGTCACATGCTTATTCTTTACCTCCTTCTGTCCTCACATCTCTGGGTAGGAGGTAAGAATGAAATCATGAAAGATAGTATGTAAATAGGATAGAGGATATAATGCAAGGCCTAGCAACTGGGTACACCTAGAATTTTAAGATTTTCTAAGAGTGAGACATCTTATAGAGCAGACAAAAATGTTGGCATCAGTATATTAGGATTGCAAGGATAAGACATTTTTGTCACCATTCTGCTGAATGTCAACCCCACTTGTTAATATGCAATCTCTCTACAGTTGATATAGAGACTATGCAAAATTGATTCAGAGGAAGCTCATTATGAACCGAGCACTATTATCAAATATTTCTCGAGAGTATTTCTCCTGGCAGCATCTGATGCTTCTGAAAGCTTAATAGATTTAATATGGCATCCTCTTCTCCTATCTATTAATATAATTCACATTTTGAGAAATTAATTTTCTTACGATGCCTCTCACAGATGAGTTACGAAGTAATAATGAGTTATGCAGTGATCTATTCAAAGACATATTTGAAAGGATCAAATGCTTGAGAATAAAAAAGGTGTGTTTATCTCTGGAAATATATCTTACTTTATGTTTTTCTATTATTTTTCTCTACAGAATGGCAAGATAAGTGTTCATAGCAAACTAAAGAGTAAAGATTATAGCACATAAGAACAATAGAAACACTTTCTTTATAATTTTATATTCATTTGTTTTCTATTTTAATTTTGCAAAATGATATAATGTTGGATAATGCCCACTTTAAGAAAATAGAGACTACAAAAGTAATTCTTAGACTTAGTTATTTGAAAAATATAAAAACAAATAATAAAAATAACAAAACTGCTTTATTTGAGGGTGTAAACAAAACTAATGCTCAGAAATTTCAAGCAAATTGAACAGAAGAGTGCTATAAGATTATCGGATTTATTTTGATGAAGAGAGGTGGAATGATTGTTGATGTTATAATATAAAAGAAAATAATTTTGCAGTTGGGTAATAATCGGTACATCTCACATAACTTATAAAATCTAGCTTTTCTGTTATGCTTAATAAATATCTGACAAACATGTTTGAAACTCATGAATTAGAAAATTAGGAAGTCTCTCTAGGTATACACGCAAAGGCTCAAAGAATAATAAATATATATTACGTAGCCTGTGTCAAGAAATATTACCTTACAAAGTTATATTTGTAGTCTACACCTTGCTGCCTAGGAAGAAGTTATAATTTAGGGAACCTCCATTTATAACTCAGATTTAATATGTTATGTAAGAATATATATAGTTACAAAGAATTAAGGGAAAATGAAATCAGTTTAGAAAATTTTAAAAGAAAAATACTGATGATTTTATACTGGCTTTTTGGAATTTTAAAAAGTCAGAAATATATTAGCTTATGAAAAGAAGTTTTGAGACTAGAGAAAAATGTATTAAGGGAATCTCTACATGAAAAAATGGTAGTGTAAGATATTCTAGTTCAAACCCAGAGAAAAATACGTCAGTGAAACTGGAGGTTAGCTGTCTGTAAGCAAACTGTGATGCTTGCAGAAGAGGGACATAAACTAAAAATGTATACCACCAAGCAGGATCTCTATAGTGACAGAAAATAAAAGTCTTATTTCAGCCAGTGCTCAAACCCCTCTGTATTCCAGTGGTTCTTTTAACCTGACTGCCTATGGTAACTTACCCCCTGACTCATGAGGCATCCCATTGCAAGTGTTCCTGAAAGGGAGATGTAACTCAATTAAAAAATTAAAAATCAACTTTGTGAACACAAAGTAGAGCCAATCGTTGGAAATATTCCTCTTTTATGCTTTAGTTTAGAACAATTTTGAATTTGAGATAGGTTTGTAAAATATACAAAAGCACTGTCAGAGGAGGCAGAACAAGATGGCTCAATAGAATCTCCCAGCAAACATCCCTTCTGCAGGGAAGGGATGGCCTTTCCAACTCAAGGGATCCCTTTCCAACTCAACAACTACCCACGCAAGAAACTGTCTTCTTAGGAACAACAACAAAAAATCATGTGAGTGATCACAGTATCTGGTTGTGACATAACAAGCAAGGTTGCAATGAAGGGTTGAAGAGGGCAGGAAAGATAGTCTTGTGTTGCCTACTCCACTCCCCACTCCCACAACCCCAGGCAGCACACTGTGGAGAGAAAATCTTTGTTGAGCTTTCTTGAGTTTTAGGGAGGGAGAGAAAAGTGGGTGCGGGACTCTGTCCTGGAACTCAGCATGGCCCTGTCACCCTGGAACACAACATTGATCAGAATTCTGCTGCTACCCAGAAAGGAGCCTTTAGACCAATCTTGGGCCAGAGGAGCATCCTCCGTCCTAGAAGGACAAATCTGAGTCCAAGCCAGCTGCACTGTCAGCTGACAAAAGTGGCAGGGGATCCCCTCAGATAAACTTAAGTGGCAGTCAGGCCATAGGCACTGCTGTCTTTGGGCAAATCCTGGTGCTGTGCTGATCTCAGAGGCAGTGGGTGAGGGATGCGACTCAGTGAAATGCTAGCAGTGGTGGCCACAGTATTGCCTGCATCACCCCTCCTCCAGCTCCAGAAAGCACAGTACAGGGAGAGACTCCTTCTACTTGGGAAAAGGCAGGAGAAGAGAACAGAGGACCTTGTCTTACAACTTGGGTAAAGCTCCAACAGATTCCTGAAAGCCCCAATTCTAGGCCTTTGCACTTGGATGGTATTCCTAGACTCACCTTGCTCCAGAAGGAAATCTGCTGCATTGATAGGCAGACACAGTCAGGCAGCATTAAGTACTTGTTAATTAAAGTGGCCTTGGGCCTTGAATCAACACCACAAGTAGCCAGGAAGTACCCACTGGAGACAAGGGGAAGGTCCAGGACTGTGCTGGTCTGGGAGGCCTGGGGTTTTTCAATGCCAGGTCATGAAAGAAGCTGAGAAGGGTGTTGTACCCTGCAAAGCCACGGGGTGAAGCTGCCCAAGGCCATGGGAGCTCACATCTTGCTCCAGTATGACCTGGACGTGAGACATGGAGTCATAGTAGATCATTTTGGAATTTTAAGTTACAATTACTGTCCTATTGAATTTTGGACTTGCTTGGGGTCTTCAGCCTCTTTGTTTTGGCTGATTTCTGCATTTGAAATGAATATATTTAACCAATGGCTATACCCCCATTGTAGCTAGGAAGTAACTAAATAATTTTTGATTTTACAGGCTCATAGAAGGAAGGGACTTGCCTTGTCTCAGATGAGACTTTTGACTTGGACCTTTGGGTTAATGCTGGAATGAGCTAAGACTTTGTGGACTGTTGGAAAGGCATGATTGTGTTTTGAAATGTGAGTACTTAAGATTCAAGAGGGGCCGGGGCAGAATGACATGGTTTGGCTGTATCCCTGCCCAAATCTCATCTTGAATTGTACTTCCCATAATCCCCATGTGTCCTATAAGGGACCCACTGGAAGTGGCTGGATCACGTGTCCTGTTTCCACCATGCTGCTCTTGTGATACCAAGTGAGAATTTCAGTCTCCTACTTCAAATCTTTGAGTAATAAATCAGCACTCAAAAATGTAAAAAAAAAAAAAAAATCTTGTGTGCAAGACTGGATGACTTTATAAGTGTCTGGCTTTTCCCCCACTGGCACTTCTCTCTCCAGACATCTTGTGACGAAGGGTTTGCTTCCCCCTGCATCATGATTCTAAGTTTTCTGAGGCCTCCCCAGTCATGCAGAACTGTGGGTCAATTAAGCCTCTTTTCCTTATAAATTTCCCAGTCTTGGGTTTTTTGTTTCTTTGTTTCTTTGTTTTATAGCACTGTGAAAACAGACTAATCCACTCTTATAATTGAAAAGAGGAGTTTTTGGTTAGGTTGTTCTCTTCTGTATTTTTCACAAGTGTGAAGTATCACATAAATAGCTGTGAGGTTAAAAATGTAATTTGAAGAAACAACAATAAGAGAAGTATACTGAGATTCTTTTGTCATGTAAGTGCCATGATTAATATTAAGGGGAGGATAAATTTTGTTCTGCTCCTTCCACTTACATAACATGTCAGAAAATGAAATGACACTTAGAAGGTTTTACTCAATAATATTATTAGGGATTATTTTTCAAGATTTTTGCCAGTGCTTTGTGTTTCTAAGGGCTAGCATTCTGCAGTAAACAGATATTGGCTTAGTAGAATTATTAATGAATATTTGCATGTATTATGGTATTTCCAGAGCTGACTCTGTTGTAGGGATAAGAAATTATTGAATTGTTCTGCATAACAAAGTGTGAGAAATTATTCACTTCAAAGAATTAAACAAGGGGTGGAGGAGGCTTAAGATGGGAGGATGAGTCCTTGAAAAAAATGCTATCTCTTGTTATTATTAAATTGCGTGCCTCTCTGTCCTGGAATTCACCGTAATACCCTTACATTTTCACAAAATATCTGTAGCATACAACTACTTTTTATGGAATGTTTTTTCCTCACAAAAACAAAATCCTTTTGTAAGGAAAATCAAAAGAGTCTTTGTTTCTTGTTTTTTGTCTTTATGAAGGGGAAAGGCAAGACCAGCCTCCAATGATGAGCCAAGAATCATGTCACATATTCATTAGAAGCAGATGATCAGAACAAGAGGATGACCCCGGAATAATCCCAATGACATTGAAGTATGAAGGAAAGTCACATTTTCCTTTTTTGAAATTCGAATATTAAAATCAAAGGTGGCTACTGTCTCGGTTATGCATGCAAACATCATTTTTCAGTATCTATAATTACTCCTAGAAAAGGAAGAAAGATAAAGGGTACATATAACTAATATTTGCTAGTTCATTACATGGAGAATCAACTTACCAGAACAATCGGCACCTGTACCAGGTATCAAATTAATAAATCCAGACTTAGTAAGGAAAGAATTTTATTGGAGAAAATTATTGCAAGGTGGCAGTTGGAGGGGACTTGTGTAATAGGGAAAAATATAAAAGTCTGTAAATGTCTAAAGATGTAGTCAAGAAGTGGTCTTAGGTATAGAGATGGAATAACTGATGTAAAGAAGTAGGATGAAAAGATGGTATGGATTTGATAGTAAATTAAAAAACTGTTTTACTTTGTGGATAGCCTATTTTTTGGGAGGGGCCCTTGAGGTGATTAACGAAAGGGTGTACACTGCCTCAGGCTGAGGGTGGGCCCCAGTTTATGGGCTTGAGGGAAGGGAAGAAGCTTAAGCAAAACTGGGTTTCCACTGACCCATGAGTACTGAAAAACATACCTCTCTTGAGTGATCTTTCCTCAGGCTTCTAAACTCTCTGCTCAAGTAGGCCTCAACTTTTTCACTTCCCTGTTCATGTCTGCACTGTCTAATTTTAACAAGAATTCTGCTAGAACAGTTAAACTGCAATTCCCTATTCTCAGTATCTGATTCCCCTTGATAACTGATTGAGTTTCTCATCCTCCACCAACCCGCCATTGCTGTCTGATCCCCCTGACCCCCCCGGCCCACCTTCAGCAAGAATTTTGCTATGTCAGTTTGGCCAGACTCTCCCTTATCCCTGACATTTACTTTTAGTAATGTTCCTGACACTGGCCCGAGCCTTGCTTCTTGTCTGTAAATTACCACTTGCCCATGCTTTATTTGGAATTGAGCTCAATTTCTCTCCCACCGTAAAATCTCACTGCAGTGGTGATCCCTACACTTGTTGCAGTAGTCCTCTTTGGATGAAGTCTTCTTTACCGTATTTAATAAGTATCATGAATAATTTTTTTCTTTAACAGACAATACAGCTTAGCTAATAATTTATAAGTCAAGAATGAGACTTGGCAAGTTCTGTGCCTAGCCTTGTCATAGATAAACAAAGGGTACACAAGTATTGTCCACATCATATCAGAAAGAAAGAAAATTCTGTAGTTATTGTATAAGTAATTAATTTTCATGAACAGAATGTAAACTCATAGATTTACATGAAGCATATAATACAAATATTAATACTGTTGTTAATACAAGCTAAATTACATCTAGTGATTACCACGAACCAGACACTGTGTTAACTATATTGAATGGACTATCTGATTATTCCTCACAAACTTTATGAGGAATTTAGTATTTATACATTCATTTTACAGAACAAAACACAGAAACAAGGGTGAGAACTTAAGACAATTGCCTAAGGCAACAATGTAGTTAAAAAGTAGACCAATTTTTTTTATTGTTGAAGTATTTCTCCCTTTTCTTGCTTTAAAATATGGGGAAACAAACGTAGTTTTTCTGCTTGACTTACTACTTAGCATCACTAACACCCAGATGTGCATGGGAGGTATTTTCCCACACACTAAACAACATCCCAGCAGACACCAGTTTTGCTTCCTACAGTCAACTTAATTCAGACACTATCTACTGAAGATAGCATCAGATCCCACAGCTCAGTCCTTTAAGACTGCTCCCACTCCCAAACTTCAGATACAAATTAGAAATAACAGGATGTCACCTATACTTCTGATTGACCAGCTACAAACTGGGGATCTCACTACCCCTTACTTGGGTTAGATGAATTTGCTAGAGAAGCTCACAGAACTCAGAAAAACACTTAACATACTGGTTTATTAATAAAAGAGATAATAAATGATGCAGAGGAAGAGCCAGATGAAAAGATGCACAGGTGATGCCTGGAAACGTCCTGAGTGCAAGAACTTCTGTACCCAGGAAGTTGAGGGGAACCACCTTCCTAGCACGCTTCTGTGTTTGCGGACCGGGAAGCTCCCTGAACCTGACTTTAGAGTTTTGAAGGTAAGCTTCCTCCTGCAGGCATGGTTAATTATTCACTCTAGTCCCTGTTCCTCTCCCATTCTAGAGAATGGGGAATGGGGCTGAGAGTTCTGAGCTTCTAATTATGGCCTGGTCTTTCTGGTGACCAGTCTCTATGCAGGAGCCCACAAAGTATGTCCTTATTAGAACAAAAGTCACCCCTATCATATCACCCAGGAAATTCCAAAGAATTTAAGAGCTACGTGCCAGAAACTGGGGTTAAAGATCAAATATCAGAACAGAAGATTCTCTTGTCACCCTATTGACAAGGATACTGTTAGCAGGCGTGAATCCATAGTGGCCTGCAGCAACTTCACTTCTTACCTCCTCAGAAAAAATAACTTGACCTCAGACTGAGGCAAGTTTTAGAACAGGAGTGAAAATATATTAAAAAGTTTAGAGCAGAAATGAAAGAAAGTAAAACACTCTTGGAAGAAGGCAAAGTGGGTGACTTCAGAGATTAAGTGTTTTGTTTGACCTTTGACATGGGGTTTTAAATGTTGGCATAAATCCAGGGGGTTCTCTCTCTTCTCCCCTGATTCTTTCCTTGGGGTGGGAAAGTAAAACACACTTGGAAGAGGGTAAAGTGTGTGACTTGCGAGCTCAAGTGTGCTCTTTGACCTTTGACTTGGGATCTGAAATGTTGGCATGCTTCCAGGGGGTTCTGTCTCTTTTCCCTAGATTCTTCCCTGGGGGTGGAATGTCCACATGTGCATGGCCTGCCAGCACTTTGGAGGGGCCGCATGTGCGGGGTGTTTACCAAAATTACACACATGTTCACTTGAGGGGTTCTGTCCGTACCAGTCAAGTGTTTCTAGAGGAAGGTCATATACCAGCTAAACGCTGCCATTTTGCTTCTCATTGTGCATGTATGAGCCCACTTGCTCAACTCCTGAGATCTTATCAGGAAGTTGCTGATCACCGGCTTTAACTGTTTTTTCTCTGTTGGGAGACCTGCCTTTCCCTGGTGCCCAGCGACAATTATTATTTTAGAGAGACAGCTTAACAACTGCCTGACCACCTGATGGTCGCCTGACATTCCTGGAAGCATGCAGGGGACTCTCCCACCCTGCTCATGTCTGCCTGACTACCTATGGCAACAATATTACAAGCTGTCTCAGGAACTGGGACAGAGACCAAATATTAGAAAAGAATATTTTTCTAGCACCCCAAAAGCTCAGGAATTATAGCTGTTTTTAAAAGTTCTGTGACAGGGACAAGGGAAGAGACCAATACGTGTATTTCTTATTATTTTCACACTGGTAGTCAAGCTGTTTCAGCCATTACATTGAGCTCTCATCAATTCCTTCATAAAGTTTGAGGTATGTGACACATTCATATGCTTAGAAGGTGAAGAAGAACTAAGCAAAGAGAATTATGACTCTGGCTCTACCTTATGTGGGAATATTAAAAATATTTAATATTTTTCTATGTTCCTGGGCTGAGGCCCATATGTCTAGCTTGTAGATGACACATTAACAAGAGAAAAACCACTTTATTTATATATATTTATTTATTTTTGAGAGAAAGTCTCACTCTGTCACCCAGGCTGGAGTATAGTGGTGCGATTTCAGCTCACTGCAACCTCCGCCTTTCGGGTTCAAGTGATTCTCCTGCCTCAGCCTCCTGAGAAGCTGGGATTATATATGACTGCCATTATACATAGCTAATTTTTGTATTTTTTGTAGAGCTAGGGTTTCAATGTCTTGGCCAGGCTGGTCTTGAACTCCTGACCTTGTGATCCACCTGCCGTGGCCTCCCAAAGTGCTGGGATTATAGGCATGAGCCACTGCACCCAGCCAAAAACCACTTTTATTAAGTTTGTATGCATGGGAATTCTCAAAGAGTGTGGTTGTCAAGGAGGTGGTTAGATGATATCTGTGGATATACCATCACAGGCTAAACAAAGGAAAACAGGTCTTAGACTTCCATATGGGGGAGGTGAGTCATGGAAGGTGAAGGAAGAAATGTGGGGTAAATCAGTGTTGTCTTGTTATGCAGATAAGAATCTCTCAGCTGATAAGACTCCTCTCAGACACTAGCACTCTTCTTGGTGTGGAGATAACTGTACAAATGAAAATTTTATTTGTAAATGAAAAGTTCCTTAACAAAAGGGGATGTTTGCATTCTATTTTTGAGCAGTTAGGAGGAGGTAAAGAGTTTTTCTTGCATCCACTCGTCTTCGTGTCCTTTAGCTCAGAATAATATGTATGCTAAAGAGACATATTTTGTAATAGAATAGTCTGATACCCTTCACTGATGTTCTAGGATTCAAATGGAGATAAAACCAAGTTGGACCAAATTCTTTTTTTTTAAATAGATGTGGCCACTTATAAAGGTATAAATAATAAAGATAAAGGTGTTAGGCTTGATTTTTACTTTTTTAAAAAGGAAGTCAGCATCTCTTAAAAATTAATTAATTTTAAAAAGTTTGTAGTAATTGATACCAATGATTTCCTAGGTAAGTTTAGAATATCATATGATTACAAATGACATTTGATTGGCATATTAAAGTTATTGTCTCAACAGTTTAATATATGCCACTATAAATTTATCTTTACATAATTCTTTTAAGTAATCCACCTACAGAATGAGAAAAACAGTATTGCTACAAATAAATAATTCAATAACAAAAAAGAAAATTCACATACGGTAGTTAATAACATAACTAAATAATAAAATAAGTAATAAAATCAAGTAAACTTTTTCTTCTAGATGTTTGTCTGTAATTCTGCTTTATAAGCCATATGTCAAATTCAGAATCCCAAGTAAATTTTTACATTAATATGTTAGTTGAAGATGATAATTAGCTTATGCATGGAGGATAAATTCAGGGATATTTCATATTTTAAAAGTTATTTTAGGATTTATTTTCTCTTCTGTGTAACAAGCTCATTTTTATTAAATTCAACTTTGTATTCCTCATATATAAAATAAAGAAGAAAAACGAGGTGATTTTCTTAGAATGAAATCAAATATGTAATCAGGAAAATGAATTAGAAACATTTTACAGTAAAATTACTGGTCACCTTGAAATATTTAAAATCATCACGCTTTCACTATCTGTTAATAAAATATTAGAAATTATAACAAGATCTTAGTATAGTTTTGTAGATGTCTGTGTGCTATATTATGTATAGTGAATTATCAAATTCCAAGTGAAATTTAGATATGGGCCGACGCCATGCTAATTTGCCTATCAAATTAAGGTATGATGAGAAAGGAACAGATGATGACTGTTTTCTGTTTTGATTTTAAGTGTTTGTAAATGTGTGATTCTATGTTGCTCCTTATTTGTGCATATTTGCCATGGATTTAAACTCAGAACTAAATCAACTAATGAAGGAAAAAGAAAGCCTAATTTTTAAATATGCCAACCTGTTTATGCAATATAAATATTCAACATGGATAATTTAGGCCAAAATACTTGTATTTGAAGAAGTATAACCTTGAAATTCCTTTTACCTTGGGCTTAGAATGTATTCATTTTATTTAGTTCTGTGGCTCAAAATTGACACATTAATTCATTTGCTTTAGTCAATGTGGAGTTGAGCTTCTACTCCACATCACACACTGCATTGTATGCTAGAGAATTTTATGAAAAACCCTTATGAAATCTTATGAAAATCATTTTTTTTTTTTTTTGAGACGGAGTTTCACTCTTGTTACCCAGGCTGGAGTGCAATGGTGCGATCTCGGCTCACCACAACTTCCGCCTCCTGGGTTCAGGCAATTCTCCTGCCTCAACCTCCTGAGTAGCTGAGATTACAGGCATGCGCCACCATGCCCAGCTAATGTTTTTGTATTTTTAATAGAGACGGGGTTTCACCATGTTGACCAGGATGGTCTTGATCTCTTGACCTCGTGATCCACCCGCCTCGGCCTCCCAAAGTGCTGGGAGAAAATCTTATGAAAAACCAAGAGAACAATATCTTACTGCTTATTGTGTATTCTATATATTGTTATGAGTGTGTAAATTGTGGATGATTGGATAGATGAAGAGGTAAATGGATGAGTTGAAGTCTCAAATACTTTTTGTATGACTTCCAATATAAGTACTACATACAGTTTTTGCTCGTAGTGACAGCATCTTCTGCCATCAGCAGTGGACCTCTGCATTCTTTTTATAGGTCGTATCCTTTAACACAATGCTTGAATCTCCTATAAATTATAATCCCTTAGTGATAATTAGATAACAATTTGCTTACTCACATCTTGATTTACTCTTTAAGTCTGTATCAACTATCTACTCTGCTTCAGGAATATGGCTGAGCCTTGGAATCCATGTCATTCTGGATCACCTCATTGATTAAAATAACACAGACTTTGAACAAATAATTTGAAGTATGAAGAACATTGAAAATAAGTTTAGGAAACTACAAAAGCTCAAATAACCTTGAGGGGCATAAAATGAGACCTGAAAAAAAGCTGAAGTTAGCTAGAGGACACTGGGGTTATGAGTAGATGTTGGGTTGGTGATGACTGTTGGGAGAGCTTTCCTTTCCAAGAACGCCAAATGTGAAAGGTCAAAGGGCAGGACCTACAAGCAGGTTAGCATATGTATTGTATTGAGAACAGTAGAGAAGAGGTAGAGGAGAAGGTTAGAAAGATAGGCCAAGATCAGACAAGACGATGCCCAACTCTGCCACGTCTTCTAACATGGAAGCTGGATGAATGTTCTGTGAACAAACCAACTATACCTGTTTTGTTTAATAATTTACTATTATCTCCTACTGGAGTAGGAATCCATTAGGAATTGATTGATTTTAAGTAGGTATATTGCAAGTATTCCATAAATATCTGTCAATTCAGAAATAAAAACAATTTGATATTGTTCAATCTGTACAATAAAATTTACATTGGAATAATTAATTGCTATGGATGTTTTTGCAGGAATAAACATATATACCTACAAAGACTGTTACTGACATCTGTTTTCTGCTTAGGTTCAATAATCTCTTTTCACCTGTAAGTTTGTTGTATTGGTAAAATAACACTTAAAGAAAATTAAAAGATTTATCTTATTATCTGATATGCTTCATAGGCTACTTAAAATATCCCTACATATTTTCTTTATTATATTTATAAATTGTTTAGCAAACTCATTGCTCCTATTCACTTCCAATTTCAAATGAAAAATTATTGTCCTGAAACAGTCTCCCCTCCATATTTTAAACCTTTCGGTACAATTTGTTCCCTATCATCAAACCAATGTATGTTCCACCTTTTAAATGCTAAATATATCCTGTGTCGAAATGTTTTATATAAATTATTAACAATATGCAGCATTATACTTGTTTTCACAATTATTAATATTTAAGATTGTAGAAACACTTGTACCACTGCAGAGGTATTAATAGGCTGCAATAGTTCCCAGGGTTCAAATGCTTTTAATGATTATGTTTTTAACCTGTGATTTCTTGTAGGACTTCAGTGCCTGCATGACCCCCAAGATGTATTACTTGTGAAACACTTAAGGTTCATATATGCACTCCTTTTATAGACTGCAGAGAAAGTTACCATATCTTTTATCACATTCTCTTATGGGTCTGTCATCTTTTACAAAAAGGTAAAGAACCACTGTAGTAAATAAATATGTTTTTCTCTAAGGTTTCATAAATGCACAAAACTTTGCTTTAGAAAATTGACTTTTTTCCCACATGGGTTCTTGAAGCTAATTTCTCACTACTACTGAAGCGAAGCAAGATGAGGTTGAACCAGTGAAGCAACCTGCACATTTGAAAAGACTGGCTATTGTATTGCTTTGGTAATATACAGAGCCATTCAGCCCTTTGGTTTTTAATTAATATTATGTTCCAACTTGGTCAGAGAACAATGATCTTTAACCAGATGTTTTTAGTCAAATAACTTGGATCAGCATATCCATATTTCCCATGGGGCCATAACCACAAGAATGTCATTAGTAATTACCCGCCGAGTCCACTTAGCACAGTCTTAAATAATTAACACATTGCCACCTTTGCAGAACTGTCTCTGTTGTAACTGGACAACCGCCTCTTTGTGCTTTCAGTGTATTCCTCGTGTGTTCCTCTTCCTTCTCTGGATTCTTTAGACCACTTGCTTTTGTGTTTGTTTGTTTTTGTTTTCTCTTTTTGACAGAAAGCTAGGCACTCTGCTACCTTTTTGAAAACACTTTTAGAGCTTTTTAAAAACAACACAGAGTTTCCATGAACGATATGTTTTCTGCCATCTGTATGTAGAAAGTGAGTTTGAGTAACAAATGGAAGAAGAGAACAAAAAGCACTATTGCTTTTTCATACTTCTGGGGTGCACAATCTAGACCTCTGTGGAGACAAACCGGAGGAAATTAGGGAGATTATGTATAACATAGCATACATACATGCAATTTTATTTTATTTTATTTTATTTTCCCATTTATTTTATTGCATTTTAGGTTTTGGGGTACATGTGAAGAACATGCAAAATTGTTGCATAGGAACACACATGGCAGTGTGATTTGCTGCCTTCCTCCCCATCACCTACATCTGGCATTTCTCCCCTTGCTATCTCTCCCCAGCTTCCCACCCCCCACCATCCCTCCCCTATTTCCCCCCAACTGACCCCAGTGTGTAGTGCTCCCCTCCCTGTGTCCACGTATTCTCATTGTTCAACACCCACCTATGAGTGAGAACATGTGGTGTTTGATCTTCTGCTCTTCTGTCAGTTTGCTGAGAATGATGGTTTCCAGGTTCATCCATGTCCCTACAAAGGACCCAAACCCATCATTTTTGATGGCTGCATAATATTCTGTGGTGCCTATGTGCCACATTTTCCCTATTCAGTCTATCGTTGATGGGCATTTGGGTTGGTTCCAGGTCTTTGCTATTGTAAACAGTGCTGCAGTGAACATTCGTGGGCACATGTCCTTATAGTAGAACGATTTGCAATCCTTTGGATATATACCCAGTAATGGGATTGCTGGGTCAAATGGAATTTCTATGTCTACAGGTCCTTGAGGAATCACCACACTGTCTTCCACAATGGTCGAAATAATTTACACTCCCACCAACAGCGCAAAAGTGTTCCTATTTCTCCACATCCTCTCCAGCATCTGTTGTCTCCAGATTTTTTAATGATCGCCATTCTAACTGGCGTGAGATGGTATCTCAATGTTGTTTTGATTTGCATTTCTCTGATGACCAGTGATGATGAGCATTTTTTCCTATGTTTGTTGGCCTCATGTATGTCTTCTTTTGTAAAGTGTCTGTTCAAATTTTAGATTTATGGAAAATTTATCATAACAATACCAATAATTTTCATAAACACTACATCGAGTTTTCCCTTGATGTAGCTGTATCTGCTAGCACACTACTACAGAGTGCTAGTAGATACAGAGGTGCATGGCTCCTTGCAGCTTTTCACTACAGTGGCTCAGGCCAGGTAGCTGTGGGGAAAGTCAGGGTAGGTGGCCCTGCTGGAGACTGTGCACTGTTGCCCGGGAGGTGCTGTTGGATTGGGGTGAGGTCCTGGCCTGCACATGTCTCAGTGTGTTCTTAGTTCCCATGAACAGAAGTCATCACTCAGGATATGAGAGGATCCCCTGTTCTCTGTTCAGTTTTAGTGCAATGGTGGGGTGCAGGCAGGGGTGAGGTTTATTGGGTCTGTGTCCACCAAAGTTCCATCTACAATGGTGTCAGCAGGAGTTGGGTGGGGGATGTACTGCACTCCCATATGCTGGCAGGGCAAGTAAAGAAAACCCACCTGTGTAGACATGTGTCAGCAAAGTGATGTGAGGAGTGGGAGTGGCTGGGGAAGCTGCAGTATGGAGAGGGAAAGTGCAGGTTGGGTGCAGCCATAGAGGCTGACTCATTGGAGCGCCCCACTGGTCAGCCATGGTTTGCTGGTGCAGAAGCTATGGTGTGAAAACCCAGGGTACCAGAGGCAGCTTTGTAAGCAGGCATGGCCAGGATGATTTCCTGGGAGAAGACAGAAGACCAAAGGGTGCTCTGGTCACATCGGCCTGCCTGATGTGCAAGAAGCCCCTGCAGAGATCAGATCTGACTGTTACCCTGGGCTAAGGTCTTCTTTGGGAGCAAGTCAAGCCTGGAGGGATAGCCTGGATGTGATCCACTACAAACGCTCCTGCAACAAACCCTCTGCGTTCCACTACAAATGCTCCTGCACCAAACCATCTAGATGTGTTCCACTAAAAATGCTTCTGCACCAAACCTTCTGGGCTCCACTACAAACGCTCCTGTACAAAACCCTCTGGATACATTCTACCACAAATGCTCCTGCACCAAACCTTCTATATGAGCTCCACTACGAATACTTCTGCACCAAATCCTCTGGATGCACCCCACTACGAATATCCTGCACCAAACCCTCTGGATTCGTTCCACTACAAATGCTCCTGCACCAAACGCTCTGGATGCACCCCACTACGAATACTTCTGCACCAAACCCTCTGGATTCATTCCACTACAAATGCTCCTGCACCAAACCCTCTGGGCTGCACTACAAACGCTCCTGCACCAAACCCTCTGGATGCGCTCCACTACAAATGTTCCTGCACCAAACCCTCTGGGCTTCAATACAAATGCTCCTGCACTAAACCTTCTGGATGCACTCCAGTACAAATTCTCCTGCACCAAATCCTCTGGCCTTCACTACAGAAGCTCCTGCACCAAGCCCTCTGGATGCGTTCCACTACAAACACTCCTGTACCAAACCCTCTGGGCTCCACTACAAACGTGCCTGCACCAAACACTCTGGATGTGCTCCACTTCAAATGCTCCTGCATCAAACCCTCTGGATGCACTCAACTACAAACGCTCCTACACCAAACCCTCTGGGCTTCAATACAAATGCTCCTGCATTAAACCTTCTGGATGCACTCCAATGCAAATGCTCCTGCACCAAACCCTCTGGATGCACTCCACTACAAAAGCTCCTGCAACAAACCCTCTCTATGTGCTCTACTGCAAACGCTCCTGCACCAAACCCTCTGGGCTCCACTAAAAATGCTCCTGCACCAAACCCTCTGGATGTGCTATACTACAAACAGTCCTGCAACAAACCCTCTGGATGTGCTCCGCTACAAACACTCCTGGACCAAACCCTCTGGATGTGCTCTACTACAAATACTCCTGCACAAAGTCCTCTGGGCTCCACTACAAATCCTCCTGCACAAAGCCTCCTGGATTCACTCCACATCAGCTGGCTTGCTACCCCTCCACTTCTCTAAGCAGCTCTCCCTGACATCTCAAGTGACTGTGAGTGGTTGAGGGTTCCCGTCCTGCATGATTCCAGAGGCTTGTGGCAGGACCAGGTTGATCCTTGCCAGTTCAATTCACACATTCTCCTGGAGCAGTTGTGGCTCAAAAATGAATCCCAGTGTACGGTAGCCAATGTGGGATTCCCAGCTTTCTCCCTCTTGGGCCCAGCTTCTGGATCTTCCCACCATCCACTCTCAATGTCATCCCTCTGAAGATCTGTTAATAGCATGCCAATCATCTTCCTCCCTCCACGGGAGCTGTTCCACTGTGTTTGTGTCTAGTCTGCCATCTTGCCTTCCTTAACCAGTTATGAAATTTGAGTGGAAATATCGTTCTTATAATAATGCTTTGTGCTAGTTTGATTTTGCTTCATAACAAAGTACCACTAACTTGGTAGCTTCAAACAACATTCATTTATTAGCCCACAGTTCATAGGTCAGAAACTCAACATGGCATATTGTATGGCATCAGGGCATTACAGGGCTGAAATCAAGGTGTTGTCTGGACTGATTTCTAATCAAAATTCTCTGGTGAAAAGTCTGCTTCCAAGACTTCCAGTGCTTCATGTTGGAAGAATTAAGTGCCTAGATGTTGTTGTACTGAGGTGCCCATTTTCTTGCTGGCTGCCAGCTGGAAACTGCCCTAAGCTCCTGGTAGCTGGTTGCAATTCCTTGCCATAGATTCCCCATTATCTTCAAGCCAGTGATGGCACATCAAGTCTTTTTCATGCTTCAGATTTCTGACTTCTTGTTTTGACCTCATGTGGCCTCATGTGATTAGCCCATTTAGATAACCCTATTTAAGGTTATTAAGGTTAGAAACCTCATGTGATTAGTCCATTTCTTGAGGCTAATCTGCAAAATTTCTTTCCATTATGAAATCTAATCTCACTGGAATTCCTGTAATTCAAGTATATGTTTTTATACTGTGGTCCCCAGAATATGTCAAGTCAACTGTCCCAGGACTTCAGGAGTCCAGAGTGATCTAATGATTTGTTTGAGCTGGAGACACTACTGTGGAAGCAAAAGCAGTGCATGCGTGCACACACACACACACACACACACACACACACACACAGCATTGAAATCTTAGAGTGGGAGTCCTCAACTCCCACTGGTTCATGGCCTATTAGAATGGGGCCACAGAACAGGAGGTGAGTGGTGGGAGAGGAGGTACAGAGCTCTGCCTCCTGTCAGATTAGCAGTGGCATTAGATTATTTTAGAGTGTGAGCCCTATTGTGAACTGTGCATGTGATGGATCTAGGTTGTGTGCTCCTTATGAGATGAAACAGCTTCATCCTGAAACCATCTCCCTCACACATACGGCATCTGTGGAAAAACTGTCATCCATGAAACAGGTCCCGGGTGCCAAAAAGTTTGGAGACCACTTCCTTAGAGGGATGATTCTGTTTTCTATTGGGATAAGTAGATATCATCCAAACAGCATAAGACTAGTCTGTTTACACCACTTAAAAAACACAAGGGCAGTAAAACTCTGGAGAAGTTATCTCAAAAAGTATTTGGGCTGACCCTGCATTTGCCACTCACTGATGGGACTGGCTGATCCACTGTGACACCTTAACCACACATGTCCTGAATAAAGTCATTCTTTGCCGGAATTCCTCTCTCCAATCCCTTGGGGACCCAGAAGTAGAGAAATTGTAGAAGTGTGAGTAGTAGAAATATATGACAGATCTCATTTTTCCTATTCCCTTCCAATTTTATTGTCTCAGACATCTGGAAATACTGGATTCTATTGTTTGTCAAAAAGTTGATGACATCATCTTGAGGGTGCTGCTCTCTCCTGTGGCTCCAGGCTGAAGCAATACTTGATATGTCTACCCTGTCTCAACTCAGATATTCTGACTCATAAGTATTATGCTCACTGTCATTACTTTTGTGTGGGTACAAAATAAATAAACTTCAATGACCACTGGACCATGTGGGTGAAGAATGTGACTACTAGTTCTAAGTAATTGCTAAGGTGATCACCCAGGTGTGGGACAGAAGCTATGATGCATCTAGAAATAAATGTTTCCCAGATACCATGGAGGCAGGGAATGAGAGTTGCATTGCACTTATTAACAGTCTTGCATTTGGATCCTTCCAGGAAGACAGTCACCCAGGTTGCTCTGGATTTGTTGTGCATCCTCACAGAGGCTGACTTTTTCTATTAATACCTCATACTGCTATATTTCCATTAGGTACTGAATAAGGCAAGGGAGAACTATATGAATTTCAATTACCCTTAAAATGCAAACTTAATTTAAGATCCTAGCAACCTCCTGGCATGCTCGATCAGGCCATACCACCCTTTCCTGTGAAACAAACCAGTGACAAAAAAGGACTTCAGATCTCCAAAGTTACCATGCCATGTTGAACACATCTCCCATCATACAGATCGACAAGAATTTTCTAGATTTTGGAGAAGATTTGAGAGATTTTCTTGGACCTTCATCATGCAACCACTCCAAGTTATCTGGGCCCCGTTCCAAGTGCTCATGACTACCCTCTGGCCATGATGATAAAAAAAAAAAAAAAAAAAAAAAAAAAAAAAANAAAAAAAAAAAAAAAAAAAAAAAACTCCCTGTGGAATTGTAGTGATAGTACTACATGGTATCAGACATGGTATTATTCCATATTATTGAGACAGCTTCAGGTATTAATTATAACAATTTTTTCCTAGGGACCAATCAGTACATCCTGCTGTGTCTTTTTGAGGAAGTCAGCAACTAGTCTTGCACATCCAATGGGCTGAGATGACAGGTAATACTGACAAAGTAAGCTGTGATGCACAGAGTTCACCAATTCAAAGGGTGACAGAGTATAAGGTAATGGTTAATTTATCCTAAACTACTCACTGGCAAACTAGCCTTGATAAAAGGGATTTGGTCTCTTATAGAAGAGAATAATTTGGGAACTCAAAGTTTTTCTATAAAAATATGCAAAAGCCAAGTATGGAAGGCAACCCACCCTGGTAGAATGCTGATGTGGCTCATCAGGACGGGAAGTTATTTATCTGTGTTGTTATCCAGCTGCAACTGTAAGACATGGGCTCTAATCCCTCTAATCCCAGGAGACTTCAGGAAATGAGCTAATGTTATCCCAACCATCCCTGCTGAAATGGAGGAACAGGGATGGAAGTGAATGTGATGGAAACTCACATTCTACAGCTGTGAGTGAAAAGCTTCCAGCCAGTACAAAGCTTGGTCAGGCTAGAATTTACCTTGTGCTATTCATAATCATGCAATTTATAAAAGCTCACAGCCCAAGAAAGAGCCAATATCTCTCTCTTAAATTCTGACACAGCCCTGATAAATCCTGACAGATTCTAATTTTATTGTATTGCCCTCATAAAACAGGATCTTATAAACTATATCTTTGGGATTTTTTTTTTTTTTGAGTGAAGTAAGGAAAACCATACCCCAGCTGCTGCTTCTATTTTGAAAGTTTCCTCAATGTATTAGGTTATTCACTCTTATCTGCTTAAGAAATGTGCTGAATTTTCATTTATGATTTTTCATCTATTTTCACATAACACTGTTTCTTTCTGGTTTTCTTATACTGTCTTTGTCAAATGTCAATTTGAATGTAATAATAGGTTATTAAAAACAGGAATTACTTTTATGTTAAAAATAAAGTGAAGATAATTTTAAGTAGTAACACCACGCAAAACAAATGGTTATTTTGAGGGTTAAATAAAACAGTATGTAAGAATAATCTAGCAAAGAACTCAGAACAAATATTGAATAAATGTATTTTAGTATATTAATTCTAAGATTAGTAAATGATTAATATATGCACAGCTTTTAGCTTTGAAAGTAACTACTGGATACTAAAACTTACAACTTACAGACTACTTTATAATTTTTACTTCTCCACCATCATATATCTTATATTCCAAGGATAAGGCAGGTTGAAGACAATAAGATGAAAACAAGAACAATATATTTTTCTACTACCTTATATTTCTACAATGTTTCAGATGCAGGGATTCTCAAGAGAGGTGAAACTCAAGGAAATGTCATTTACTGCTCTAGTTAACTACACAATTCACATGATACTCAATTTTTCCAACATCTAGAATAATCCACAGAAGGAAAAAATTACTCATCTTGATATTTTTGCTCAAATCCTCTAAAAACGTTAGCTAGGACTCATGACATTGTCTTAAATTAGAATTTTATGAATTATTAATCTATTTAAATTTTGGTAATTAATTTCTAATAAAGCATCCATTCATCTCTTTTCAAAATTAGTTTATATTTCTTCAAAATGTGTTGATATACTCTTTAAAAATCTCTTCTAAATGCAAATTGTCAGTTTTCCAATTTCAAATGTTGTTTACTTATGAGTTTTTGATGAGTCTATTTAATATGTGTCTATTTCATTTGTATTTTAAAATAATTAGGATTTAATTGTATTGATCACTTTTTAATTTCCTTTGTTTACTATTTCATTAATATTTACTTGTACCCTTACTTCTGCTTTCTGCTATATTTTTTAGTTTACTCAGTAACTGAAAATTTTTCTGGCATCTTGTTTTAATAGTTCATTTCCTTTCAATATAACCATATTAATGACTAATGCTTTCAAGGTTATAAATTTTCCCATAAATATTATTTGAATTGCATTGTACATGTTTTTGGTAGATAACACTTCTGTTGACTTTCAAGTCTACATACTTGGAAATTTCAATTATGTTTTCTTTTTTAATTCAAAAGTTGGTCAGAAGTGATTGATTTTTACTTTTGCTGTCTTCTAGCTTTAATATCTAATTTTATTGTGTTGTGTTCATAGAACAGAATCTTGTCACCTGTATCCTTGGCAATTCTTTTTGTCTTTATTTGTAGTCTTATATTGAGTAAATTCAAATTTAATGACTAATAGTGGGTAAAAAGGAATCATTATTCAATTTGGGAGAAGTGTTCAGATTTTATACATATATTCAAAGTTTGTGAATTACTTCACTTATATATTTGCCAATCCAGCTAATTTTTTCTTTTGTCTATCAATTTTAGAGTAAGATGTGTTAAAAATATTTCACCATGATAAATAATTGGTTAATTTAGCATCAAAATCTTTTGATGTATGTTACATATTTAGGATCATGTTGTTAAGGATTATTCAGTGAACCTGGGGAACTTTTCTGAAAAATACATATTTCTGGACCTGAAAACCTAGACTATTTGAAGAAGAGATTCAGAAGGTTGAGGTTACATGTCTATATTTTCATAAGTTTTTAAGTTAAGGAATTTAGGACCTAATTACTGCAGTTTTTAAAAAAACTTTCTAAATGACCTCATTTATACCTATGAAGTTAAAAATGATAATATTCACAGATACATATTTCCAATTTAAATATTTACTTTGTATTCCAGATATGCTACAATCTTGATATTTCACCTTTGATGTTTCACGAGAATTACAGATTAAAAATGACCAAAATTGAACTCCTGATATTTATTACCCCTGATATTTACAATCTTTCACATTTCAGTAAATAGAAATTATAGATACCCAGTTGTGGAAAAGAGGATCCTTAGATTCCTGCTTCATTTACAAGTTTCTTTGACCTATCTTTGCCCACCTCAAGAACAAGTACCATTATTTATTTCTCCAAGATTTGCGTCACATTTGTTCACTTGTCTTCATTCACGATTCCATCACACTAGCCCAAATCACAACCATTCTTTCTTTGGACTATTGTGATCATTTCAGATTGGTCTCCAAAATTCTGGAAAAAAATATTTTATAAGGTAAGTTTTACATTTTTAGTTTTTTATATATAAATCTTCAATAAATTTCCATTATAATTTAAATAAAACCTAAACCCTTTATGACCTGATTCCTACATGTTCTGGCCCCTAATCATCTGTGTGTTCTCATGATGCTCTACTGTTGCCCTGCTTTCTCCTCCTTCCTAAGGTTCAACCACACATGGCTATTGATCTTTTTGTTTCTACTCTTGAAGCCAAAGGCTGGTCCCTCTGCTGGAATGTCTTTTTGCTTATCATAACCTTCATCTTTTACAACGTGTAGTGCCCAAGCCCCATCTATCTACTTCATATTCAGTTTAATGCTGCTGCTTCATGAAAAACTTCCCTCTCCATCACTACGTCAGCTCTGTTTACTTAATGATACTATAGCACCCTGAAAATCTCCTTCATGAAAGTTCTTGCATTTATAATTACTTATTAATACCTACAATGCAAAAGGCCAAGGAAGTTCCTTGTCTAACTCAATACTCTATTACCAATGTACAGCAGAGTGCCTGATATAGAGTAGAAATACAAATAAACAAATAAGTAAAAATAAAAATAAGTAGGGTTTTCAAGTGTTTGATGGATTCTTTGAAACTTATAAGGAGAAAATACAGAGGTTTGAGGATAGTAGTTAAGTATCTACTTATCTACTATCACAGTAGTGATAGTAGTGTCACAATAGGAAAAACTATTGAATTTATTGGGAACATAAAATTTACTTACCTATGCTGTGTGTATGTGTGTGTATATGATACAGTATTATATACATGTATGCATATACATATACATGTTTCAAATATATAAAAATATTCATCTTCATAATATATAAATGTACAAACATACATATTGTAACCTATTATGTGTGTGTCTGTGTATAAAGACAGAACAGAAAGAAGCAGATGACATACCTACGTATGCATATTACATACCTATATACATGTATGTAGGTATGCAGATAAGAGAGAGGGAGAATAAATTGACAAAAGACAAAATTATTTCCCTATATAGAAAAATTTACAACTACCAAGGGGTAAAATCACTATGTATATTTTTTATTTCCCACTGAAACAAAAATTTACAAGTATTGTCATTAGACTAAAATATGGCAACACACTGATATGTACGACAAATTGTCTATCTGAAAATTTTAACATTACACACCATCCATTAACAATATATGATTGGACCACTAATGAATACTACACATTTTAATTTTCATTTTGAAAGATTGTTACTAAATGAGTATGTAAAAACATCTACTCTACTCTTGCTTTAAGTTTTATTTATTTGATGAGTTGAAAGTTGAACATTCGTTAGAGGTCGCTACTTCGTTTGAGATTTTCTTTCACCCTCTCTACTCTATTCTACTTTTGTGTGTTTGTTTCTTAATTATTAACAATTCTTTATCTACTAAGATTATTTATAGACTTTGTTTTTCATGTGTAGATATTTTCTGTTATATATAAAATCTATTATTTTTTTACAATTTACTTCTTTATGTTTAGGGTTAGGATGAGCACCCCTAGTTCAAGATTAAATATTTATATTTTTTCTAATACTTTTAGTATTCATTTGTTTTGCAATAATTTTCCTTTTACATCTAATTTATTCGTACCGAAAAATGATGACAAATTCTATTAAACTAAGAATTTGAATTTTACTATGGGTCACCCTAAAGACTCATTCTTTTCTTTCAAAATATTTTAAGAAAATAATGATGCCTCAGGGAGATCTGAGCTCTTGAACTATACCAAGGAAAAATAAGGTAGCATTGAGGATACAGTCAGCTTAAAAATTCAATTTAAAGTAGTTGATCACCCTAAGCAGAAGAATCCTAGATGGGAAGGTGGATTCATTAAACCCATATCTCTGAGCAACTGCCTACATTTTTCTTGAGCTTATCTCTTTCATTATTAAAATACATTTCTCAGTTTATCACTTGTTTGTAGATAGGAGGCAGTTGAGGAAAAACCAAAGAAGCATTGAGTTATTTTTTTCCCATTTATTTATTTTATTGCATTTTAGGTTTTGGGGTACATGTGAAGAACTTGTAAAATTCTTGCATAGGTACACACGTGGCAGTGTGCTTTGCTGCCTTCCTCCCCATCACCTATATCTGGCATTTCTCCCCTTGCTATCTCTCCCCAGCTCCCCATCCCCCACCGTCCCCCCCATTTCCCCCCAACTGACCCCAGTGTGTAGTGCTCCCCTCCCTGTGTCCA
>NW_016107693.1:1940121-1941258 GCF_001604975.1 Cebus imitator | reverse complement strand
ACAATCATGTCATCTGCAAATACAGACAATTTGACTTCCTCCTTTCCTATTTGAATGCCCTTTATTTCTTTTTCTTGCCTGATTGCTCTGGCTAGAACTTCTAATACTATATTGAGTAGCAGTGGTGAGAGAGGACATCCTTGTCTGGTGCCACATTTCAAGGAGAATGCTTCCAGTTTTTGCCCATTCAGTATGATATTGGCTGTTGGTTTGTCATAAATAGCTTTCATTATTTTGAGATACGTTCCATCAATACCTAGTTTATTGAAGGTTTTTAGCATAAAGGGCTGTTGAATTTTGTCAAAGGCCTTCTCTGCATCAATTGAGATAATCATGAGGTTTTTGTCTTTGGTTCTGTTTATGTGGTGAATTACGTTTATAGACTTGTGTATGTTGAACCAGCCTTGCATCCCCGGGATGAAGCCTACTTGATCATGGTGGATAAGCTTTTTGATGTGCTGTTGCAATCAGCTTGTCAGTATTTTATTGAAGATTTTTGCATCTGTGTTCATCATGGATATTGGCCTGAAGTTTTCTTTTCTTGTTGAGTCTCTGCCGGGTTTTGGAATCAGGATGATGGTGGTCTCATAGAATGATTTGGGAAGAATTCCCTCTTTTTGTATTGTTTGGAATAGTTTTAGAAGGAATGGTACCAGCTCCTCTTTGTATGTCTGGTAGAATTCAGCTGTGAACCCGTCTGGACCTGGGCTTTTTTTGGGTGGTAAACTCTTAATTGCTGCCTCAACTTCAGACCTTGTTATGGGTCTGTTCAGGGTTTTGGCTTCTTCCTGGTTTAGGCTTGGGAGGAGGCAAGTGTCCAGGAATTTATCCATTTCTTCCAGGTTTATTTGTTTGTATGCATAGAGTTATTTGTAATAATCTCTGATGATGGTTTGAATTTCTGTGGAATCTGCGGTGATATCCCCTTCATCGTTTTTTGTTGCATCAATTTGGTTATTCTCCCTTTTCTTTTTTATTAATCTGGCTAGTGGTCTGTCTACTTTGTTGATCTTTTCAAAAAACCAACTCCTGGATTTATTGATTTTTGAAGTGTTTTTTGCATCTCTGTCTCCTTCAGTTCTGCTCTGATCTTAGCTATTTCTTGTCTTCTGCTAGACTTTGAGTCTTTTTGATCTT
>NW_016107693.1:1927914-1937959 GCF_001604975.1 Cebus imitator | reverse complement strand
CTGCTGAACAGTAAGGGTTGTTACCAGTTTTCTTCTTCTGCTATCTTTGTCCCAGAAGGATACCCTCCTAGTGTCAATCTGATCTCTCCTTTATGAGGTGGCTCTTTGGATATATAGGGGTCAGGGAGCTGCTTGAGGAGACGGCCTCTTCTTTATAGGAGCTCAAATGGTGAGTTGTGAGCTCTGTTGTTGTTCATTCAGAGCTGCTGGGCAGGTATGTTTAAGTCTGCTGCAGCAGAACTCATAAACTTCTTTTCTGTTCCCAGGTGCTGTGTCCCAGGGATTTTGGGCTTTATTTATGTGTTTCCGTTATGCTGCTGCCTTCTTTTTTTTTTTTTCCTTCAGACCAGCCCTGCCCAGCAAGGAGGCAGCCTAGCCACTGTTTGCCTGTAGAGGCTTTGCTGAGCTGCTCTGGGCTCCGCACAGCTGCCAAGTGAACTTCCCTGCAGTCCTGCTTATATGGGTGTAGTTAGTTAGAACTGCTCCAACTCTGTTGAAGTAGAGTCTCTCTGCTGTGGCAGGTTGCTTTGGCAACAGCGGGCTGCCTCAGCAATGGCGGGTTGCCTCGGCAACAGCGGGCTGCCTCAGCATTGGCCGACTACCTCCGTCCTGGCGGGCTGCCTCGGTAATGGCGGACGCCCCTCCCCCACAGATCTGGACCGTCCCGGGTTCAGCTGCGCTTGCTGTGAAACTCTCAATCCAGAGTTTCTGGTTGCTGTTCTTTTGTGGGGGTGGGACCAGCCGAGCCTGATCGCCTGGCTCCCTACCTCAAAGCCTTTTTTAAGTTTGTGTTCCAGCCACCTGTTGAAGAGGCGCCGGGGTCTGTTTGTTTTCCCCTGCAGCCACTCACTGCACTGGCTTAAACAGCGGCACTGAGGTTTGTGGCGCTTTTTTTTTTTTTCTTGCCCTGGAATCTACCATCCTGGTTCTCTGTTCAGTCCCCTTTTTAAACAGACGAATGGGCGACTTCCCGTGGCTCCAATCGCCAGCCAAAAGGGCACCCGGACCGGTGTATTTTGTACCGTGGCTCCGGGGCGCCGACAAAGCAGCCGCGAGGGGCAAAGCAGCGGCGCTGGCCGGCACAGCCGTGCTGGCCGAAACAGCCGCGCTGGCAACCTGTGGAGCCCCTCCGCCTGGGAATTTCCTAGTCTGTGGGCAATAAAAATGCAGCATCCACTCACCTTTTGCGGTTTCACTTGGAGCTGCAATCCTGAGCTGTTCCTAAATGGCCATCTTGGATCCTCCCCCCGCATAGAGTTATTTGTAAGTGTAAAGGAGATGCACAGCTATTTTGAAATATGATAAAAGTCACTTTAATATTCAAAGACTAAAATGGATAATTCAGAAATCCTCCAGATGTCTTTGATTAAGCTTTAACTTTGTTCCTAGAGACACGCAGTTTAAACATGCAATGTACAATTTCTAAAATTTATATGATTCAGATAATTGTTATTTTATATGAATCATCTAATAAAATTTTATAGCAACTTTCCTCTCTCTCTCTTATGACCCCTTTATTTGCCAAATCTTCACAAGGCTATGAATTATTGTGACTGCCTTATCCAAAATAATAAATTCAGTTTATCTGGTAAAAGCAGATGCTAAAGCTAGATTCAGTAATTATCACATAAAATGGGGCTATACATATGTATGACTTTATCAGGTAATACCAGGTACTGAATATTTATCCCTCAAGCCACAATGGCTTCATATTATAAATTTATGATTTCTTGGTATCCATTATACAGAATGATTCTAGCATTCAAATGGGTAAATCCTACCTCTCTCTTTCTTTGAGGGTTATAGTGAATATTTAAATATATACGTGTTTGTACATATATGTTTATATCTACATATATATTTATATTATTTTTGGTATGTAAACTATGATTACTCAGAGGTTGGTGATTGTGCATGAGAAAAAGAAAGAAAGCGAAGGCTCTCCAAAACTGCATAAAATTTAAGATGTTCCTGCCAAAGAATTATTTGTGTCTGGAGGTTAACAAACAGGCAAAATAAAAATCCTAACAGAGGCACATAGCACCACTACATAAAATAAGAATGCTTGGCAGTGACCTTGAGGCATAGCATTTTAAATATTTCATGCACTTTTGTTTAGGGGGATCAATGGAGATAAAATTTGTAAAATCTTATATAAAATCTGCTAGGGGTTTTTGTATTGACAAAGCACAAAATAGGTTTTCTCCTTTAAAAAGAAGGTTTTTGTTTTGTTTTTGTTTTTAATGACACGAGTTCAGGCACTTCTGCCTCATTTTGGAAAGTACTCTATAAGGAATGGGTATTCCTGTAAAACTTAGAAATACCCAAGACAAGAGATTTTCACAGTGTTAGAACATTCTTTGTACTGGCTGGGTGAATTTCCAGGTAGCATCAGCTAAAGGGAAGATGGCTATTACTCAATTTTTTCTTTTTTGTCTGAAGGTGACACCCTTATTCCTGGCTTTCAGATGATGACCTAATTTCCTTTTTCACTGAGAAAGCTGAAGAAAACAAAAGTCAGCCCAACAAGCTGTCACAGGGCTCATCCAAACCCCACCTGCTCTGTGCCGCTATGCTGCCCCCGCCACCAGGGAACCTCAGCCTCCCTCCCTTCTGTTCACTCCAGCAACTCTGTCCTCCGTCTCTGCATCAAGGTTTTCCTTTCCCATAATTGCTACCAAATTATTGTTATTTCTTCCATCTTAAAATATCCCTTTGACTCTATTTCTATCACCTCTTTTTCTCCTTCCTTTTACAAAGAATTCTGAATTATTCATTTCTATTATTTCACAATTCCCTCATTGCATTCACTCCGGAAGTTGCTGTGGTGAATTTTAAGCCTCACCTGTTTTTTTTTCTGCATGTGAGCCAGCGGATAAGAAAGCCTGTATGCTATGTTCTTAGGCACCAATGGGAGTTTCACACCTTTGGAAGTCCCGAAGTTTCAACCTAGCCTCGCCCCCTAGCCACAATGTAACCTCCCACTGAGTCTCTTCCCTCTGCTCTCTCAAGCCATTTTGGATCATTTTGAAAGCCACGTCATAAAAACAATAACTCTTTTCCTACTCTCTTGGCATGTGTGTGGTGTATTAGTGTTGCTGAAAACAGCGGTTGCCAGGTCCAAGGGTGGCCCTGAGAAGGGCCTTTGTCCGTGCCCAGCTTGGGCTCCAGGCTCAGGTCCTTGGCTTTCCTTGCTCTAAGAATGGAGCAGAGAGCCTTAACGTCATGGTGAGTGTTCCAGCTCCAAACAAGCATTCTCGGGCGAGAGTGAGCAGCAATGCAGTTTATTGAGCAAGCGAAAGCAAAAGCTTCCACAGGCTGGAAGGGGACCCAAGAGGGTTACCGTTGTTGGTCAGGGCTGCTTGGGCTGATATATCCAAGTAATTCTGAGTTTCTGAGTGTTTGCCCCCTGGCCCTGTGTGGGGAGGGGGCCTGTGACCATGACTCACCTTATTTTCTCTTTCTGGTGGTTGTTTCCTAGTTTCTACTGAACTTTGCAAGCAGTATTGCAATGTGGTTGAACAGCTAACTGATACTTTGGACACAGCCTCTTGATATAGTATTTCCCATGCTAGGATTTCTAAAAAGTTCCCCATTGACCCAAAAGGTTTTATTCCCTCATTAGGACATCAAGCTCCCTCTGTTACTCTGGCCCCTTTAACTGCTCCTCTTCACTCTCCTGTGTTGATTCCTCCTCATTGACTTCATCTTTAAAAAGTGAAAGGTCCAGGCAGGCAGGGCTCCGTCTTGGAATCACTTATCTTTTCTATTTATCTTCACTCCATCACGGTCTTATTCAGACACATAAAAAGTTTTTGTGCTGATGACTCCTAAACTTTTTTCCATTATTGCAAATCTCTTCCTTAATAGTTAGATTTATAGATTCAACTCTGTGTTCCATATCCGCTACATGCAGTCACATGCCAGGTAACAATGGGGATAGATTCTGAGAAATGCGTTCTCAGGAAGTTTGTTTGTTTGTTTGTTTGTTTGGCTATATAGTGAGACCCTGTCTCTATAGAAAAATGAAACATTTTAAAAAATACTGAGAAAGAAATAAACAAAAAATTTTTCTTTTTCTTGTTGGCAAAAGTGTGACCTGTATCTATTTTTGCTCTGGTCAGTACAACTAAGAATGATGCCACTGTCGTTTTTGTTCTTTTCTCTGTTTTGCATGACAAAATTAATAACTTTCAAAAGGAAAAGTATTAACTAGCAAATATTTCTGAGAAACTCAGATAACCACAAAAGTTCTGAGCATTATTTGAATAAAAAACCAAAACTTCAAAGTCCTTTTTTTTTTTTTTTTTTTTTTGGCCGGTATTACAATTAGCACCCGGAGAGGAAGTATTCTAGGCTCACTGAAATGTAACTTTGAGACATTTATTATGATACTTTATTGCTGCACTATTCTTTTTTTTTTTTTTTATGGGGGGGAGGGAAGGAGGCACGCGGGATGGGGCGGGGGAGGGCCGCAAAAAAAGAAAGAGAAAGAGAAAGGGGGAGAGAGAACAGGAGTCTTGTTCTATTGCCCAGGCTGGAATGCAATCTAAAAATAGGTATTAAAAACCTCTTTTAGGCAGATAATTGTACTTAATAGCGAAGACAGGAAGGAATAAGGGAAGAAAATAACAAACAGCCAACTAATATTTCATTTAAGTCTGTGAAATGCTATGCAAATGCTGAAGAGTGATTTACTTCCATTTATGTGGTTACTTTCAAAATAGGTGTAATGTGATTCCGAAAAAAGGCAGTTTTATCATTGTGTGAACATCACAGAGAATACGTGCACAAACCTAGATTGTATGGCCTACTGCATACGAGGGCTACAGACCTGTAACCCATGGTACTGTTCTGAACGCTGTTGACAATTATAACACAATGGTAATTATTTGTGTAGCTAAACACAAAAAGGCTATGATGAAACATGGTGTTAAAAAAAAATGGTACATCTGGATAGCACACATACCGTGAATGAAGCTTGCAAGACTGAGTTGCTCTGGGTAAGTCTGTGAGTGAGTGTGGTTAGTGATTGAGAAGGCCTGGGACATGACTGTACATGACTACAGCCTTTATAAACACTGCACACTTAGGCTGCACTGAATTTATTTAATGAACTGGTCTTTCATTATTAATAAACAGCTAACTCTATAAGTTTTTTACTGTATGAACTTTTTATAAAAAAATTATTGACTTTTATAACCTTTAGCTCAAAACACATTGTACAGCTGTACAGCAATATTGTATTTCTATGTATCCTTATTCTATAAGCTTTTTCTATTTGTTAAAATTTTATTTTGTGGTTTTTTTATCTTTTAAATTTTCTGTTACAAACGAAGACACACACACACACATTAGGCTTATATAAGATCAGGATCGTGAATGTCACTGCCTTCCACCTCCACATCCTGTCCCACTGGAAGGTCTTTAGGGACAATAACAGGCATAGAGCTGTCATCTCCTAAGACAACAAAACCTTCCTCTGGAATACCTCCTGAAGGACCTGCCTAAGGCTGTTGACAGTGAACTGTTTTTTTAATGAGTAGAAGAAGGACACATTAAAATAATGAAAAATAGTACAGTGTAAATAAATACATAAACCAGCAACATAGTCATTTATCATCATGATTAAGTATTATAAACTGAGTGTAATTGAATGTACTATGTTTTTATATGACTGGCAGTGAATAATTATTTACACCCACCTCACTGCAAACCTGTGAGTAACGCTTGTGCCATAGGTTAAGAAGAACGTGAATCCTGTAGGCAGTAGGAATTTGGCAGCTCCATTATAATCCTATGGGACCACCGTGATGGCATATGTGGTTTGTTGTTGACCGAATCATCATTAGGCCTTGTTAGGTATCACTGAGTGTTACATGACCATATCTCATCAAGTCTCATGGCTTCAAATGCTATTGATAACCTGATGCTTAAGGCAAACCTCTATCCTGAACTCTCTGACATTCCCACCTAATAGGCCTCTTAAAGATAACATGTTAAAAATTGAATTTTCTCAAACTTGCTCTTCTTATAGGCTTTTTGATATTTACAGATGACAATTCCAACTTTCCAGTTGTTCAGACCAAAACATCGGGAAAAGTTTCTAAGCTCTTGCTTTTTCTCATGCCCCACTTCCATCAATCAGTAAACCTTATCAGCTGTACCATCAAATTACAGGGGTTGCCTAAAACCTGAAGTCTTTACAATTTAGATGGGCCATTTCAAGAACATAATCCAAAACTTTGAAAATAGAATTAAGCATAAATATGAATATGTATTTATAACAGAAATCACAATATATAAAATTTGGATAGCTGATAAATGCAAAAAAATTACAAAATAAAAAATAAAATAATGTTTTGTCATGTAATTACATGACAGGTCTTTATACTATTTTTCCCTACAAATTCTAACTTCATACCCTTTGAATAATTTATACTATGATGATTCTTAAAATATTCTTAAAGAGAAGAAAGAGACATTTAATTTCCTCATAACAGTTGATTGAAAATTTAAAATTATTTTTATTTGGAAATCAGATTTTTAAAATTTCAGCTTTGCAACTTACTTTTGGTGATGCAATACAAGTATTAAGTTTATTGCATTGCTTATTTTCTGGAAAAGTCTTTGGAATTTGGAATAATCTTTACATATTTTCCTTCATATATGACAAAATTTCAAGGCATCTCAATTTTCATGTAGGGATACTATAGGTACCTTTTCAATGGATAATACTCATTACATTACCCAGTTTGTCATCGATGCCCATATTTCAGTGATTAGTTATGAATTTTACATTATTTTCATTGATGTATTTCATGAGAATGTATAAAATATGGGACTTCAAACACAGTTGTACTTAACTATTTGTAATAATATATTTTCTGTTTTCTTTGGTAAAAAATGGCTTTTATTAATGCACTTTCTATCCTCTGTAAACTTTTTGTGCTGAATGTGGGGACTGCTAAATAAAATTTGTTGCAAAAAAAAAATAATAATGATGCTGTAAGTTGCTGACCTATAACCACAGACATTATGTTTCATGCTCTTCTCATGAAAATATTTTAAAAATTAAGCTGTTTATAATTTTGTATGCAGAATTATCCAATGCTTCTGACAGGCGAAAACTTCTGTCTTGACTAGATATAAATTAGAACAGAAATCTGCACTTAAAAATATACATGTCTCATATTTAGAAGAATTTTCCACAAGCTAATTTCTGGCTCAGAACTTGATTCTTCTTTGCACCCTGCCCTCCATCTCTTCAGCGTTTTTATCCTCTGCCCCCACTGCATACATGCCAGGAGTCATAAGACATTCGTTTCAAGATACAGGAGTCTGTGGAAGGAGTCTGTGGAGGGGAGAGCCCTAAAGTTAAGTTCCATTAGTGTCACGGTTCCTTTGGGTCTGTGTGTTTTATAGACCCAGACTCTCTCCAAGTCACCACACTGCTGTCATTGTAAGGCATGCCACAGTCATTTTGCTAAAAAGCCTATTCTGGTTTTCTTGATTTTTTTCTTTGCCATTCTACATTGTATCACTTTGCAGCGGAGAAAATGAGCCTATTAGAACCAACTTGGTTCGTGGTGTTCCTATGCTTAGTATCATATTATGGTTTACCGTCTCATTCATTGTAAAAGATAGTATCTAGCCATAGCGCCCTGGCGTAGCTGTCTGCTGGTCCCCTCAGTGCTCCTATTGCTTCCCTTACTCTGCTCCTATTACACTAGCCTCCTGCTCGTTCTCCGGCACAGCCAGGCACACTCCTGCCTCCATGTCTGTACTCGTGAGGCCCTGCCCGGGTGCCTATCTCACTTCACTGTCTCAATTCTTTCATGGCTACATTCTGTTGCCTTCTCCTGGGGTATTTCCTATGGACTTTTGTAACCTAATCACTGTCCTTCTTCCCTTTCCCTGTTTTATCTTTCTCTTTAGCAATGATCACTATTCAACATGCACATATTGTACTTAATTAGCTTATTGTTTTATGTATAGTTAACTTACAATTAACCTATTAGCTTATTCACTTATTATTCTGTTTTCTGCACAAAAAATTAAGCTCTGTAAGGAACATGAGTTTTGTTTTGTTTTTATCCTGAAACAGCAAAATATCAGAAGATGGAATTTAAATTCTAGCTCTTGTGTCTAAATCAAAAACACTTGCATTATTTTGCTGCTAACTATGACCCGAAAGTAATGTGTTAACCCAAAGGCAGTAAACAGAATTGAATTTGTCTGAGGAATTATAAATAAATACTCTCATTTTCTATTAAAGCTAATAAAGTCAACACCTTTGCCAAAATGTGCATTTTCAAAATAGCTCTATGTTGACTAGTCAAGGTCAAAATAAAATCTACATAGGGATTTATACCATAATCTTTATAGTATAAACACTGCCTGTACTTCTCAACCTCTCTTCACTTAATACTTCCTATAACATGTTTATTTCTTGGTTTAGTCATTCAAAATCCTACTTATATATTAAGCCTCAATTACTAGCCCATTTTCACAAAAGCCTTTCCCTAACACAAGAAGATGATTTTTTCTTCCTGTGGAGGAACCAATATTATACTTAGGCAATTTTACTTGTTTGGTATTTGTTTAATCATCTTTAATGAATTTTTAATGTATTTTATGTTGTATTTGTGATCTACATCTTAATGATGTAAAAACATTGGAAGTTAATGATAAAAATGTCTGCAGGATAAGAAATCACGTTACTTGGGAATAAGTACTATATATTAAATTATTTCAATGTCTGGGAAATGTTTATCTGAGGTATCTTAGTTTTACAGCACACAATGGATTAATCATGCTACCTCTACTAGGATCCTGACTTACTGTAGTCACAGCTTACCTCTTGTGCTATAAGAAAAGTGGGATATTCAACTTACCCAAATAAAGGGCAACCTTCTTAAAACCATTGGCATATTTTTGTGCAGCCATTTGATGTTTCAAGACAAGCTAAAGCGGTTAAATTTCTTTTTCTTAGATATTACATTTTCAATATTATAATATAAATACAGCAATGAGAACTGTGTCAGCCATACAATTGAGGTTTAGTAAATGTCTGTTGATTATGAATTACATGAAGAAAAAAAATCACTCAGAGAATGAATGAGTCGCCGTTATCTTCAAAATATTATTCTTAATATATGCCCAGCCATCATAGCAATCATCACATCATCATCAATATTTATGGCTGTTACTAAGGTGAGTGGGAAGCCTTTGCAGGGCTTCAATAACATTTTTATTGTCTTTTGATATTTTTCTCTTCCCATTCTCTTTCATTTTAAAAAATAGTTGAGCTATACCATTATTGCTATAGTATATGGCCAGTACATACTATGGTACACTTTTCTTTCACTCTTATTCTCCATTTAGTTTAAAGTGTGCAGTTAGCTATATCTTTAACGCTCATCACCAATGCTTATGTTAATATTTCTGGTAATGCTTTAGGAAAGAGTCATAGGAACAAAAATTCATGACTTCTTTCATGTTCATAAAATGTGGAAGTTAATGTAAAAAGTGTTTCCAGGACAAGCAACCATGTTACTTGAGCATCAGTTTTATATATTAAGTCATTTCAATGTCTGGAAATGTTTTATCCGAGGTATCTTAGTTTTACAACAAATGATTACGATGGAAAAATGTACCTGTGCTTTTACACATGAAAGTCATTTTTTCCTTAAATATAAAGCTCCTTGAATTAAATTTCATTTCACCAAGTTTCTTAAGTATGCTTCTTTTTCTGCTGATATAAGCAGTTCTGTAGAAAAATGTTATGATGATCTAATTCTAATTTTTCTTAAAAGTCACCATATTTGTCACTAGATGACAAAGCATTATTTTCTTTTCTTTAAAGTTAAATGACATTCCTTAAATATGTTTTGCTGTTGGTCATTCTGGATCAATATTATTAATATGCAAATGCTTTTAAAATATGCACTTATAAATTATTTATATAATTTATGTAGGAAAACTATTATTTTAATTTTAATATTTAGTATTTATATCTGTTTTCTTGTCTTGGTTTTCTTTT
>NW_016107693.1:1892958-1927844 GCF_001604975.1 Cebus imitator | reverse complement strand
TCAAGCAATTCTCCTGCCTCAGCCTCACGAGTAGCTGGGACTACAGGTGCATGCCACCATGTGCAGCTAATTTTTGTATTTTTAGTAAAGATGGGGTTTCAACATGTTGGTCAGGATGGTCTCCATCTCTTGACCTCATGATCTGCCCGCCTCAACCTCCCAAAGTGCTGGGATTACAGGCGTGAGCCACCGCACCCGGCCTGGCTTTTTCACTTATTTATAATATATCAGATCTACTTTGTTTAGCATTAAAATTTAACACTTTTTCTTAATTATTCATTGCCTATTTTATTTGTTTAATCAATTTCAACTTCTGTTTCTCTTAAGGAATTAACTGTTGCATTTATTTCTTCTTGTGTTGCTTATACTTTAGTCTTCATTCCTGTAATAACTTTTTCCTTTATTTCTTATTCTTTCTGACTCCTTTATAAAATCTATCTACTTTAAAAAAAATTTTTTGTGGGTAATAGTAGGTGTATATATTTGTGGGGTATGAGATGTTTTGATACAGGCATACACATCATTATAAGCACTTGAGGAATGGGGTATCCATCCCCTCAAACATTTATCCTTTGAATTACAAATAATCCAATTATAATTTTTAAGTTATTTTTAAATGTGCAATTGAGTTATTATTGATTGTAATCATCCTATTGTGATATCAAATATTAGGTTTTGTTCATTCTTTCTATTTTTGTACCCATTTTTTGTAACCATTCCCATCTCCACGCCAGCCCCCCTGCTATCCTTCCCAGCCTCTGGTACTCATTTTCTATTCTCTATGTCCATTCAATTGTTTCTACTTTTAGATCCCAGAAATTAGTGAGAACATGTGATGTTTGTCTTTCTGTGTCTGTCTTATTTCACTTCACATAACGATCTCCAGTTCCATCCATGTTGCTGCAAATGACTGGAGCTCATTCTGTCTTTTATGACTGAATAGTATGCCATTGCATATATGTACCACATTTTCTTCATCCACTCATCTGTTGATGGACCCTCAGTTGCTTCCAAATACTAGCTATTGTATATGGTGCTGCAACAAACATAGGAGTGCAGATATCTCTTTGATATTAATTTCTTTCCTTTTGGTTATATTTACTCAGCAATGGGATTGCTAGATCATATGGTAACTCAATTTTTAGATTTTTGAGGAACTTCCAAACTGTTCTCCATAGCGGTTCTACTAATTTATATTCCTATCATAAGTGCACAAGGGTTCCCTTTTCTCTACATCTTCACCAGCATTTGTTATTGCCTGTCTTTTGGAAGTAAGTCATTTTAATTGAGGTGAGATGATATTTCACTGTACTTTTGATTTGCATTTCCCTGGTGATCAGTGATGTTGATTACCTTTTCATATGCCTGTTTACCATTTGTATGTCATATTTTGAGAAATGTCTACTCAAATCTTTAACCCATTTTCTAATTGCATTATTAGACTTTTTTTCCTATACAGTTGTTTGAACTGCTTATATATTCCAGTTATTAATCCCTTATCAGATAAATAGTTTGCAAACATTTTCTCTCATTCTGTGGATTGTCTTTTCACTTTGATGATTACAAAAGTTCACTGTGCAGGAACTTTTTAACTTGCTGTGATCCAATTTGTCCATTTTTGCTTCAGTTGCCTGTGCTTGTGGATATTGCTCAAGAAATCTTTGCTTGGGACAATGACCTGAAGATTCTCCCCAGTGTTTTCCTGTAGTAGTTTCATAGTTTGAGGTCTTAGATTTAAGTTTTTAATCCATTTTGATTTGGTTTTTCTATGTGATGAAAGATAAGGGTTTAGGTTTGACTCTTCTGCATGTTTGTATCCAGTGTTCCCAGCACCATTTATTGATGAGACTACCTCTTCCCCAGTGTAAGTTCTTGGAAGTGAATTCACTGTCGGTGTATGGATTTATTTCTGGGTTGTCTATTTTGTTCCATTGTTCTATATGTCTGTTTTTATGTCAGTACCATGCTATTTTGGCTACTGTTGCTCTGTAGTATGATTCAAAGTCAGGCTTGTGATTCTTCCAGTTTTTGCTTAGGATAGCTTTGGCTATTCTGTATCTTTCATGGTTCTGTGTAAATGGTAGAATTGTTTTTCTATTTATGTGAAGAATATTGTTGATATTTTGAAAGGGATTGAATTGAATCTGTAGATTTTCGGGTAGTATGAACATTTTTTAAATATCAATTCTTTTAATTCATGAACATATAATAGTTTTCCATTTTTTGGTGCCCTCTTCAATTTTTCTCCTCAGCGTTTTATTGTTTTCATTATGGAGGTCTTTCACTTCTTTGGTTAAGTTAATTCACATTGTACACTATTGGCCTGTAGAAATGCTACTGATTTTTGTATGTTAACTTTGTATTCTGCAACTTGACTGAATTTGTTTATCAGATCTAATAGTTTTCTTGTGGAGTCTTTAGGTTTTTCCAAATATAAGATCATATCATCTACAAACAAGGATAATTTTACTTCTTTTTTTTCCAATTTGGATGCTCTTATATCTCTCTCTTGTCTGCTTGCTCTAGCTAGAAATTCCAGTATTACATTGAATAACAGTGGTGACAGTAGGCATTCTTGTCATGTTCCTGATTTTAGAGGAAAGGACCCATTCAGTACAATACTAGCTGTTGATCATTGTGTATTGCTTTTATGATATTAAGGTATGTTCCTTCTGTACAGAATGTTTTGAGAGTTTTTGTCATGAAGGAATGTTGAATTATATCAAATGCTTTTCAGCATCAATTGAAATGATTGTCTGATTTTAACTCTTCATTTTGTTGATATGATGTATCACATTTATTGATTTGCCTCTATTAAAAGATCCTTGCATCCAAGGGATAAATCCCACCTTGTCATGATTAATGATCATTCCAATGTATTGTTGAACTTAGTTTGATGGTATTTTGTAATATTTATTAGAAATATTGGCTTATAGTTTTCTTTTTTTTTATGTGTCTTTGTCTTGTATAGATATAAGGGTAATACTGGCCTTGTAGAATGTATTTAGAAGTATTACCTCCTCTTCTATTTTTTTCTGAGTAATTTGAGTGAGATTGATATTAATTATTCTTTAACTGTTTCGTAGAATTCAACACTAAAGCCTTCAGGTATCTGGCTTTTCTTTGGTAGGAGACTTTTTACCATAGGTTCAATAATGTTACTTGTTATTGGTCTGTTCAGCTTTTGGATTTCTTCCTGATTCAATCTTGATAGATTGGATGTATCTAAGAATATGACAATTTCTTCTAGATTTTTCAAAATATTGGCATGTAGTTGCTCATCGTAGCCACTAATGATCCTTCAAATTTCTGTCATATCAGTTGTAATGTCTCCTTTTTCATTTCCAATTTCATTTATTTGGATTTTCTTTTTTTCTTAGTCTGGCTAAAGGATTGCCAATTTTGTTTAACTTTTCAAAAAACCAATTTTTGTTTTACTGATCTTTGGTAATTTTTAAAAATTTAGTTTAATTCATTTCTTCTCTGACCTTTATTATTTATTTTCTTCTACTAATTTTGGGATTTCTAGTTATTTGAAATGCATCATTAGACTGTTTATTTGAAGCTTTTCTTCATTTTTGATATAGTCACATTTAATATTTTAATATAGGCACTTATTTTGATATACACACTTGTTTATCCATATATTTTATAGTTTATAAAATTCCTCTGGTTATAAATTTTGTTTATATTCCATTGTGGTCAGAGAAGATACTTTATATTATTATTATTTTTTTAATGTTTTAAGACTTGTTTTGTCACCTAATATATAGTCTATCCTTGAGAACCATCCATGTGTTGAGGAAAAGAATATGCATTCTACAGCTCTTGGATGAAATGTTCTGTAAATATCTATTACATTCATTTGGTCTATAGTGCAGATTAAGTCTGGTGTTTCTTTATTTTGTGTAAAAATTTGTTCAATGCTGAAAGTGGGGTGTTTAAGTCTCCAGCTATTATTGTATTGGGGCCTATCTCTCTCTTTAGGTCTAATAATATTTGCTTTATACATCTTGGTGCACCAGTGTTGGGTACACATTTTTATAATTGTTATAGCCTCTCACTGAATTGATTCCTTTATCATTATATAGTGGCCTCTTTGTCTCTTCCTATAGTTTTGGTTTTGAAATTTATTTTGTCTGATATAAGTATGACAAGTCCTGCTCTTTTTTGGTTTCCATTGGTATGAAATATCTTTTTCCATTCCTTTATTTTCAGTCTATTTGTGTCTTTCTAGGTGAAGTGTGTTTCTTGGAGGCAACAAATTAATGGCATTTGTTGAGTGCTGATTTTCCTCAACACAGCTATTTGGAATTCTCTGTCTCTAAGCTCACATATCTCTCTATTTCCAGGTTTGGTTTCCTGGTGCTTTATATAATTCACTTGGAGAGGTCACGTTTTTCTGATTGTTATTAATGCCAGTAGATGTTCTTTGGTGTCTGAGCATGGAAGAGTTAGGTATTTATTGTAGTCTTTACTGTCTGGGCTTATTTGCATCAGTACTTCTTGAGAAGGCTTTTCAGATAATTGAAAGGACTTGGGTGTTGTGATCCAAGCTGTATCTGCTTTCAGGAGCATCCCAAGGCAAAAAAAAAAAAAATGCCGTGGTCCTTGTAGACTTGCAGAGGTACCATCTTGATGGTCTTGGACGTGATCTGGAACAATTCTCTGGATTACCAAGAAGGGACTCTTGTTCTCTTCCCTTCCCTTTTTCCAAACACACAGAATATTTTTGTTCTGAGTCACCTAAAGCTGGGGGTGAAGTGACACAAGAACCCCTATGGCCATCACTACTATGACTGTGCTGGGTCAGACCTGATGCCTGAATGGCACTGGGTCTTGCCCAAGGCCTGCTATAACCACTCCTTGGTTACTGCCTAGTTTCACTCAAGGTCCTGAGGCTCTACAGTCAACAGGTGCCAAAGACAGACAGGTCTGTGAGTCAGAGACTAGAGTGAAAAACCTTAGAAGTCTCCCTGGATTCTATGGTATTGTGGCTTAGTGGTATTCAAACTAAAAGATGCAGTCTTTCCCACTATTCTCTCTAATTTCCAAAGCTAGAGGAGACTCACCTCATAGGCACTGCCTGGGAGGAGTACTGCCTACGATGAGTACTGACTATGGGTAGTACTGCCTATGAGGAGTACTGACTACAAAGAGTACTGCCTACAAGGAGCACTGCCTACAAAGAGTACTGCCTACGAGGAGAACTGCCTATGGGGAGTACTGCCTATGGGGAGTACAGCCTACGAGGAGTACTGCCAGATTACCACTGGTATTCCCTTAATGCCTAAGGTCTCTTAAGTTGGCTTGTGGTGAATGGTGCCTAGCCTGGGACTCACTCTTCAAAGCAGTGGACTCTACTGTGGCCCAAGACAGTTCCAGATATGCCATCCAAGAGTTTTTTCCTGGACTTGAGGGCCCGAAGAAGCTGCTTGGTGCTCTACCCCTCTGTGGCTATTCTAGTACTTAAGGTACAAGACAAAGTCCCCTTAATTTTCCCTCTGCTCTTATCAAGTAGAAATTTTGCCCCATACTCACCACAGCTGGTAATTTGCTGAGTCTCACTGGAGGCCAACAATTCTCAGAGACTCACCCAAGACCCTCAGTGTGGTACCTGGGCATTGCCACTGGAGATTTAGAGCCTGTAGGCTCTTCGGTTAGCAGGTGATGAATGCTGCCAGCGGGTTCCCTCTGTCCCATGGTATGGCTAGAAATGTTGTCTGCAAGATAGATCCTGGGACGAGGTCCTCACATCTCTAACCAGTTCCCTATCTTGCTGTGGCTGAGCTGCTATCCTAGATGGAAGACAAAGTCCTCCCCACTCTCCCTCTTTCCTCCTCAAGCAGAATGAAGGGGTGTCTTTGAAACCCTCAAGCTACTGGGGTTAAGGGAGTGGTGATGCCAGCACTCAGTCCACTAACACTGGGCCTAGTTCAGCACTAAGAATCACCTAAGAGTTGCAAGTCTTATGTCCTAGACTGCCTTTTGCATTTACTTGGAGTTAGAGTGCTCCAGCCTTTGGTGGTAAGGTTTGCAAGCACTTGAGTTTGGATGGCTGGGATTGGCAATTCCCTTAAGGTTAGGGCTGGCTTAAGAGCTCTCTCCTGGGCAGGCATCAGTTGAGTTTTGTCTGATTTTCCTTTCTGCTCTAACAAGACAGTACTGAGTTCAGTGCCTCATAAATGTTCTGTCTGCCCTCACCCAGTGCCACAGATGTTCTCTGCACTGTGACGCTGTTGCCAGGGTTTGGAGGAGTGGCATTGATGAGTCAGGACTGTTATTTTCCATCTCTTCAGTGCCTTTCTCAGTGACATATTAAGTTAAAACCAGATACGGTGAGTGTGCACCTGATTTTATGTTCTTATGAAGGAATATTTTTCTGTGTAGATAGCTGTTAACTCGATTTCCTTGTGGGAGCTTTCTATTTTGCCATCTTGCTCTGCCTCCTTTTCTTTCTATTTTAACTCTGAGTTTTTTATTCTGTATAATTTTTTCAGCTTACATATTATAACTTTCATGTCTCTTGGCTAATTTCAAAAGAGTAAACTATGTTTTCATATATTTTGTTGGTGTGGTTTATGGCATAATTTCATGGTGTAAAAGGATTTTATTCTGCTCCTTATTATACTTTTTCTTGAACTTTTGTGTAACATTTGAATTTTTCCAGTTCTTTATTTCAACATGAAATTTGTATTTCCAAACTTTTATTTGTTATGAGTTAGGCAGAAAATGTTGTAAAAATGTCAAATAATCTAATTCCATAGAAGTTTTATTTCTGTTGTTTCTGTTTAAGGGTTCAAAATAAGTGGCTTGCATTTTTGAGAAGTGCCAATTCTGTTTTCTTCTTTCACTTACATTGCTGTAAGTATGGCTAGGAAACTGGATAAAATATATGTGAATCTTTAATAGGAGCAATATTTCTGCATATACCATTTTTAATGTTCAGAGAATCAATACTACATTTAAAATTTTTGCCTTGATATAAATCAAAAATTCTATGTTTAGGTATAAAATAACTATTTAGAGGCCTATCAATATAATGAAACCTATTTGTTGATTAATAAGCAAGTGTTTCAACTAATCAGATGTATATATATATATGTATGTATATATATATATATATATATACACATATATATATACATATAAAATTTTCTTTTTTTTGAGATAGAGTCTTACTCTGTCACCTAGGCTGGAGTGCAGTGGTGCAATCTCAGCTCACTGCAACCTCTGTCACCCAAGTTCAAGTGATTCTCCTGCCTCAGCCTCCTGAGTAGCTGGGATTACAGGCACCAGCCACTACACCCAGCTAATTTTTTGTATTTTTAGTAGATAGGAGGTTTCACCATGTTGGCCAGGCTGGTCTCGAACTCCTGACCTCATGACTCGCCCACCTGGGCCTCCCAAAGTGCTGGGAATACAGGCGTGAATCACCGCAAGTGGCCCTAATCAGATAATTTTGAATAGTTTGAATATTCCCTTTCTTTTTAAAAGTGTCTTCATTTGAAAGACAACTTATATGATTACAGTGGTAATGAACAACAAAAAACTTCTAGGGTTAACAGATTAAACACCATGGTAAAATAAAATATACTGAAATGGGATTATTAGGACAAGAGAATTAAAAATAAGGAAGTATGGTCAGAGAAGAATTTGCCTGGGGTTGAGATTTTTATACTTTGAGATTTTGATTTTTGTGTAGTTATTCATAATAGCCATGACTTTGTTAAAACCATCTAAATAAGTGAGATTGCATATGATGGAGAAGAGATTTTAAAAGTAAGGAAGTCAACAAACTAATAACCTCATATGTTGTATTGATTCTCATAGGAAGAGCCCTAGACATAAGACATGTCTAATATTTTTAATGAATGATAAGTAACAGAAATTGTGTACAAAGCTTGTAGATTATAGTCTGATGACATATACTTCATTGGAGGTTATTTACTCTCTTGAAATGCATGCATTTACCAAACATAAAGGTTAGATAAATTTTCCATACCAAGTATTAATTGAACTACATGTGACTTGGAGGCTGTAAAATGCAGAAGGTAAAAGCGAATGATGTTGCCACAAGACACACCTAGCCTGAGATGAAGAAATGCAACAGAAAAACTTCTAGCCATGAGAATAAGTACAAAGAAGTTTTATCTAAAGCTAGATTTAGAAAACTCTCAAATTCAGTGTGCAGTGCATGTACCCAATTTTATTTGGGTGCTTGGTTTTTAAGCTTTCCTCATAAAAAGTATTACTTTACTTGTATGTGTTGTGTAGTTACTATTTGCTAAAACTTTACATTTATTCATTAACTGATAATAATTTAGTAAAATAAATAATTGGATTACCACTTTATAGGAGAACTGAAGTTTAGTGTAATCGTGATTTTTCCAATGTCATGAAACTAGTAGAAGTTAGAACCTGGATTAAAATTTATCACTGTTATATATTAGCGATTTTTAAAAATTATGTCATGCTGCCTATTCTTATTCACCTTGCTTTTAAAATTTAATTTAATCATTTTAATAAAAGTATTTCTAAGAATCTTACAAAATCCCTTACAATCTCCTTCCTGGGAGGTATGTACCAACAATATGAACTCAATATATTAAAATATAGTGATGTCATCAGAGATGACACTTGCTCCCCAAAAACATATTCCTCAGTTATTCATTAGTTATTAGAGAATATTAATTGATACGCATTTTGAATCATAAAAGTTAAATGATATTTTATAAATACATACCACATAAGATAAAATAGTTTAGGCATTGTATGAGTAAAAATGTAGAATTACAAATTTGTGCAGACAAAATTATTATAAGCTGAAAGGTGGAGACAACAAAGGGGTACTAGAAAAGAAAACACAAAAATATAGCAATGTATTGGTGTTATAGGATTTATGTAAGCAAAATATATGTAGCATTAAAATACAAATAAAATATAAATATATTGAGTATTCCATGTTAATTCCATATGTGAAATAGAAAAGCATATAGTGAATGAAAATGTACAAAAATGCGTTCAAAATGAGTTTCATCATGTATCCCAAAGGATTATGATTAATTGAAAACTGTAATAAATACAACTCTACAAAATTGGAATGGGCTGTTTTGGAAATTCATTAGCTATGTACTTATTACTGAAGTTTACTTCCAAGTAGATTATTTAATGGATAGTCACAGAAAAATGTGAAATATGTGCCTCTATACATGTGATTTCTGAATGTCCAATTGTATTTTGCCAAATGATATGTTTTTAATCTTTTGAAGATATGTTACTGATTCTCATTTAACTACTAATGCTACAAGTGATGTTCACCATGAAGGTACTTTAAAATGCCAGTTCCTAGGATCAGTCTTAACTCTTACAACAGTTGCACAATATGGCACTGGTATATGGCAGGTGAGAATTCTGAACATGGGGGGCTGCCTGGCAAGCAAGTGATTAAAAGCATGGAGAAGTCAATTGAGCAAAAGGTAAAAGAAAAAAAAGAAAGTGATGATTTTAAGGCCTGATAAGCTTTTTCACAAAACTTCTTGAAGTTCTCCTGAGATGGGAGAAGTACTCAGCCCACTCGAATTGAAGAAAGATACTTCCAAATTATGACTTTTTTCATGTAGACCAGGGAGTTGGACTATATTAGCTCTTCTATGTGTCGTAAATGCATAAGGAAAGACTTCGCATACACCCTCTCCCCTTGTTGATCTGGTATTCTGCTACCACTTTTCTATCAATCATTTTGAAGGTCAAATTCCCCTGAAAAAAGTCTAGAATCTGCTATTGAGCCATTTCTATATAATTTTTCATATCAGTTATTATGCTATTCATCTTCTTAATTCTTATGTAAACTTTTAATAATTTTAATCTCTTTATTATTCTGTACTTTTAAAGATACTGTTCCAATATTTCTTCCTCTTCAGACATTATTTCCTTAGCTCATTGAACATGTTTAAAATAGTGAGTTAAAGTTTTGGTCTGGAAAATCTAATTTCTGGGCTTCCTCTTGGACAGTTCTATTTATTACGTTTTTTTCCTAAATGTGGGCCATAACTTCTTGTTTCTTTGTATGTTGTCTTTTTGGTTTGGGACTGGTTATTTTTAATATTATAATTTAGCAAATCTGGAAATTACATCCTCTAAAGAGCCTTGTCTTAAACAAGGCTGCATACTCTAAAAACATGTATAGGCAAATATTTTAATTGCTTCTGTGTGTGCTGGTAGAAAACATTTGGGGCACAGGACAGACTAACTTAAAATCTAGGAGGAAAGTCTGGGAAATGAGATGTTGATAAGTACTTTGAAAAACCCTTTAGACGTTGTAATTTCTAAAGTTGCTAAATTATAGTATTCAAAATATCCAGTCCCTAACCAAAAAGACTGATCATGCAATAGGGAAAGGATTCTCTATTCAATAAATGGTGTTGGGAAAAGTAGTTAGCCATATGTAGAAAGCAGAAACTGGATCGCTTCCTTACAACTTACACAAAAATTAACTCTAGATGGATTAAAGATTTAAACATAAGATCTAATCATAAAAACCCTAGAAGAAATCCTTGGCAATACCATTCAGGACATAGACATGGGCAAGGACTTCATGACTAAAGCACAAAAAGCCATTGCAACACAAGTAAAAATAGACAAATGGAATCTAATTAAACTAAAGAGCTTCTGCACAGCAAAGAAATAATCATTAGAGTGAACAAGCAATCAACAGAATGGGAAAAAAATTTTTGCAATCTACTCATCTGACAAAGGGCTGATGTCCAGAATCTATAAAGAACTTAAACAAATTTACAAGAAAAAAAAAAACTCCTTCAAAAAGTGGGTGAAGGATATAAACAGACACTTCTTAAAAGAGACATTTCTACAGCCAACAAACATGAAATAAATTAATCATCACTGGTAATTAGAGAAATGCAACTCAAAACCACATTGAGATACCATCTCATACCAGTGAGAATGGTGATCATTAAAAAATCTGGAGACAGAAAATCCAAGATTGCCAATTAGACACAACACCCAGGAAGAGAGACACAGGAATCCAGAGATCTCCTAGCTCCAACTGAGGTATGAGGTAGATTTCAATGGGTCTGGTCCCATGGTGAGCAAAGCCCACTCAGGGTAGACCAAGTTGGGGGAAAGGGTGTTACGTCAGCCAGAAAGTACATCTGACTTGTGAGTCCAAGTTTCCCTCTCTGGCACTCAGTCCAGAAACAGTGCTTCCCCCAAAGTTTCAGCAATGCATAGAACAGGAGATTTTTGCCCCTCAAATGCTGGGGAATTACAAGCGCGGAGTTGAATAAGAGCCTGAGGACTGAGCTATCGTCCCATCCCCCTGCCTGGAGAGAGAGGGAGCTGTAAGTAGGAGCAGCTGGGTGGGCCCCTACCCCATGACCAGAGAGAGAGGAAGCTGAAAGGGGGAGATGGTCAGGTGCGACTGTGCAGGTCCCTACCTTCCCCCACAAACCCCAGAGGGCTGAAGCTCTGACTCTAGTGGGTTACACACCCAGTGCCACAGTCTGAGATGAACACTGAATGATCCAGCCCCGTGGAGGAAGTGCACAACCCACCACTAGAGGGGTGGCACTGGACTACATGTTTTAACAAAAAACACAGGAAGCTACATAGCAACGGGACGGCGTTCCTTGACAACCCAGCAGTGCCTACAGGTCAGTGGAAGAGGCAGGCCTAATCTCCCAGTATAAACAAAAAGACACAGGAAGATTCCCTACTAACCTGAAGGAGTCCCTAGAAACCCAGTAGCACCTCATCAGGCAGACAAGCAACCTCATCAAGCAGCTTCCTGACACCACAACCAAGTAAATCCACAAAGACGGGGAAAAAGCAATGCAAAAAAGATGAAACCATCAAAGACAACAACACCTCTCCTCCTTCAAGGAATGACAACTCTTCAACAACACAGGAGTGCCACAAATTGACAGAAACAGGCTTCAGAAGGTGGATAATAAACTTTTCTGAGCTAAATGAACACGTTCCAACTCAATGCAAAGAAACCAAGAAACAAAAAACCTTGAAAAAACGTTAGACAAAATGCTAACTAAAATAACCAGCTTACAGAAGAACATAACTGACTTGATGGAGTTGAAAAATACAGCATGAAACTATGTGACACAAACCCAAGTTTTACTAGCCGAATTGATCAGCAGAAGAAAGGTTAGCAGAGATTGAAGATCAACTGAATGAAATAAAAAGAGAAGGCAAGACAAGAGAAAAAAAGAGTGAAAAGAAATGAACAAAGCCTCCAAGAAATATGGGATTATGTGAAAAGGCAATCTACGCTTGATTTGTGTACCTGAATATGATGGGGAGAATGAATCCAAGCCAGAAAACATGCTCCAAGATATAATCCAGGAGAACTTCCCAAGCCTAGCAAGGCAGTCCAAATTTCAAATTCAAGAAATACAGAGAACTCCACAAAGATATTTCTCAAGAAGAGCAACCCCAAGGCACATAATCTTCAGATTCACCAGGGTTGAAATGAAGTAAAAAATGCTAAGGGCAGCTGGAGAGAAAGGTCAGGTCACCCACGGAGGGAAGCCCATCAGACTCACAGCAGATCTCTCAGCAGAAACCCTACAAGCCAGAAGAGAGTGGGGGCCAATATCCAACATCCTTAAAGAAAAGAAATTTCAGCCCAGAATCTCATAGCTAGCCATACTAAGCTTCATACGTGAAGGAGAAATAAAATCCTTTACAGACAAGCAATTATTGAGAGATTTTTTCACCACCAGACCTGCCCTACAAGAACTTCTGAAAGAAGCAATAAGCATGGAAAGGAACGAGTACCAGTCACTACCAAAGCAAACCAGTTGGCAAAGACCAAAAATGCAATGAAGAAAATGAGTCGACTAATGGGAAAGAAAACCAGCCAGTAACAAAATGGCAGGATCAAATTCACACATAACTATATTAACATTGAATGTAAATGGCCTAAATGCTCCAATGAAAAGACACAGACTGGAAAACTGATAAAATGTCAGAACCCGTCAATGTGCTGTATTCAGGAAACATGTATCACATATGAAGACACACATAGACTCAAAATAACGGGATGGAAAAAGGTTTACCAAGCAAATGGAGAACAAAAAAGCAGGTGTTGCAATCCTAGTCTCTGATAAAATGGGCTTCAAAGCAACAAAGATCAAAAGAGACATAGAAGGACACTATATAATGGTAAAAGTATCAACCCAACAAGAAGAGCTACCTATCCTAAATATATACGCCCCCAACACAGGAGCATCCAGATACATAAAGCAAGTTCTTAACGGCCTAAAACGAGATTTAGACTCCCACACAGTAATAGTGGGAGACTTCAGCACTCCACTGTCAATATTAGACAGATCAATGAGACAGAAAATAAACAAGGATATGCAGGACTTGAACACAGAGCTGGAACAAGCAGACCTAATAGACACATACAGAATGCTCCACCCAAAATCCACAGAATATACATTTTTCTCAGCACCACATCACACTTACTCTAAAATTGACCACATCATTCTAAGCAAATTACTCCTCAGCAAATGCAAAAGAACAGAAATCATAACAAACAGTCTATCAGACCACAGCACAATCAGGCTAGAACTCAGGATCAAGAAACACACTCAAACCCAAACAACCACTTGGAAACTGAACTACTTGCTTCTGACTGTTGACTGGATAAACAATGAAATGAAAGCAGATATAAAGATGTTCTTCAAAACCAACCAGAATGAAGACACAACTTACCAGAATCTCTGGGACACCTGTAAAGCAGTGTCGAGAGGGAAATTTATGGCAATAAATGCCCACCAGAGAAGAGAGGAAAGATCTAAAATTGACACCCTATCATCAAAATTGAAAGAGCTAGAGAAGCAAGATCAAAAAACTCAAAACCTAGCAGAAGACAAGAAATAACCAAGATTAGAGCAGAACTGAAGGAGATAGAGACACAAAAAAGGTTCAAAAAATCAATAAATCCAGGAGCTGGTTTTTTGAAAACATCAACAAAATAGACAGACTGCTAGCCAGATTAATAAAAAAGAAAAAGGTGAAGAATCAAATAGATGCAATAAAAAACAATGAAAGGGATGTCACCACTGACCTCACAGAAACACAAACTACCATCAGAGATTACTACAAACAGCTCTGCAAACATAAAACAGTAAACCAGGAAGAAATGGATAAATTTCTAGACACTTGTAATCTACCAAGACTAAACCAGGAGGAAGATGAAACTCTGAATAGACCAATAACAAGGGCTGAAGTTGAGGCAGCAATCAATAGCCTACCAACCAAGAAAAATCGAGGTCCAAACAGGTTCTCAGGCAAATTCTACGAGACATATAAAGAGGAGCCGATTCCATTCCTTCTGAAACTGTATCAAACAATACAAAAGGAGGGAATCCTCCCTAACTCATTTTATGAGACCAACATCATCCTGATACCAAAACCAGACAGAGACTCAACTAAAAAACAAAACTTCAGGCCAATATCCATGATGAACAACAATGCAAAAATCTTCAATAAAACACATGCAAACAGATTGCAGCAGCACATCAAGAACCTTGGTCATCATGACCAAGTAGGCTTCATCCCAGGGATGCAAGGCTGGTTCAACATATGAACATCCATAAATGTAATCCATCACATAAATGAAACCAAAGACAAAAACCAGATGTTTATCTCAATAGATGCAGAGAAGACCTTCAATAAAATTCAACAGCCTTTCATGCTAAAAACAATGTATCATAAAATGATAAAAGCTATATATGACAAACCCACAGCCAGCATCATACTGAATGGGCAAAAGCTGAAAGAATCCCCTTTGAAATCAGGCACTAGACAAGGATGCCCTCTCTCACCACTCCTATTGAACATAGTATTGGAAGTTCTAGTCAGAGCGGTCAGGCAAGAAAAAGATACAAAGGGTACTCGATTAGGAAAGGAGGAAGTCGAACTGTCTCTATTTGCAGATGACAGAATTGTATATCTAGAAGACCCCATTGTCTCAGCCCTAAATCTTCTCAAACTGGTAAGCAACTTCAACAAAGTCTCAGGACACAAAATCAATATGCAGACATCACAAGCATTCCTATATACCAATAACAGACAAACACAGAGCCAAATCAAGAGCAAACTCCCATTCACAATTGCTGCAAAGGAAATAAAATACCTAGGAATACAACTAACAAAGGATGTAAAGGACCTCTTCAAGAACTACAAACCACTGCTTAAGAAAATAAGAGAGGACACAAACAGATGGAGAAACATTCCATGCTCATGGTTAGGAAGAATCAATATCAAGAAAATGGCCATACTGCCCAAAGTAATCTATAGATTCAATGCTATTTCCATCAAGCTACCAAGGACCTTCTTCACATAACTGGAAAAAAAACTCTTTAAACTTCATATGGAATTACAAAAGACCCCACATAGCCAAGACAATCCTAAGCAAAAAGAACAAAGCTGGAGGCATCACACTGCTGGACTTCAAACTATACTACAAGGCTACAGTAATCAAAACAGCATGGTACTGGTACCAAAACAGAGACATAGAGCAATGAAACAGAACAGAGACCCCAGAAGAAACACCACACATCTACAACCATTTGATCTTTGACAAACCCGGCAGAAACAAGCAATGGGAAAAGGACTCCATGTTTAATAAACAGTGTTGAGAAAACTGGCTAGCAATGTGCAGAAAGCAGACACTGGACCCCTTCCTGACACCTTACACTAAAATTAACTCCAGATGGATTAAAGACTTAAACATAAGACCTAATACCATAAAAACCCTAGAAGAAAACCTAGTCAAAGCCATTCAGGACATAGACATAGGCAAGGGCTTCATGACTAAAACACCAAAAGCAATGGCAATAAAAGCCAAGGTAGACACATGGGATCTAATTAAACTCCAGAGTTTCTGCACAGCAAAAAAAAAAAAAAAAAAAACCATTATTAGAGCAAATCGACAACCAACAGAATGGGAAAAATTTTTGCAATCTACCCATCTGACAAAGGGCTAATATCCACAATCGGCAAAGAACTAAAACAGATATACAAGAAAAAAAACAAACAACCCCATTCAAAAGTGGGAAAAGTATATGAACAGACACTTTTTACAAGAAGACATATATGAGGCTAACAAACATGAAAAAATGCTCATCATCACTGGTCATTAGAGAAATGCAAATCAGAACCACACTGAGATTTCATCTCAGGCCAGTTAGAATGGCCATCATTAAAAAATCTGGAGACAAGAGATGCTGGAGAGGATGTGGAGAAATAGGAACACTCTTACACAGTTGGTGGGAGTGTAAGTTATTTCAACCATTGTGGAAGACAGTGTAGCAATTTCTCAAGGATCTAGAAATAGAAATTCCATTTGACTCATCAATCCCATTATTGGGCATATACCCAAAGAACTATAAATCGTTCTACGATAAAGGCACACGCACACGTTATGTTCATTGCAGCCCTGTGTACAATAGCAAAGACCTGGAAACAACTCAAATGCCCATCAATGATAGACTGGACAAAGAAAATGTGGTACATACACACCATGGAATACTATGCAGCCATAAAAAATGATGAGTTCGTGTGTGTAGGGACATGGATGAATCTTGAAATCATCATTCTCAGCAAACTGACACAAGAACGGAAAGCCAAGCACTGTGTGTTCCCACTCATAGGTGGATATTGAACAACGAGAACACATGGACTCAGGGAGAGAAGCATCACACACTGGGGGTAGTTGGGAGGATAGGGGAGAGACAGCGGGGGGTGGGGAGGGAGGGAAAGGTGGGGAAGGATAACATGGGGAGAAATGCCAGATATAATATTCACCTAAAGTAAAATAAATAAATTTTTTAAAAAATCTGGAGACAGATGCTGGGGAGGATGCAGAGAAATAGAAACGCTTTTACACTATTTGTGGGAGTGTAAATTAGTTCAACCATTGTGGAAGACAGTGTGGTGATTCCTCAAGGATCTAGAAAGAGAAATTCCATTTGACCCAGCAATCCCATTACTGGGTATATACCCAAAGGATTATAAATCATTCTATTATAAAGACACATACATGTTTATTGTGGCACTGTTTGCAATAGCAAAGACTTGGAACAACCCAACTGCCCATCAAGGATAGACTGGATAAAGAAAATCTGGCACATATACACCATGGAATACTATGCAGCCATAAAAAAGGATGAGTTCATGTCCTTTGCAGGGACATGGATAAAGCTGGAAGCCATCATTCTCAGCAAACTGACACAAGAAGAGAAAACCAAACATCACATGTTCTTAATCATAAGTGGGTGTTGAACAATGAGAACACATGGACACAGAGAGGGGAACATCACACAGGGGGCTTGTCAGGGGGTGAGTAGCTAGGGGAAGGATAGCAGGTGGTGACGTCTAGAGGAGGGAAAGCATTAGGAGAAATACCTAATGTAGAAGATAGGGTGATGGATGCAGCAAACCACCATGGTACATGTACACCTATGTAACAAACCTGCACGATCTGCACATGTATCCCAGAACTTAAGTATAATAAAAGTAATTAATTTTTTTAAAAAGCCAAAAAAAAAAAAAAGAATATGCAGCCTTTCACTTCCTTCTGGGTGGCAGCTTTAGTGTTGGGCAAGTTCTGAGCCAGGGGAAATAAAGAGAAACCCTTTGAGCCAGTTTTTCAAGGATCCAACATACATATGAAAAAAATAATTACACTTATTTGTGAATGATATCCAGTCTTCTCACATACTGGAAATGTGAGCTGCTACTTCCAATATGACCAGAGTTGAAAAGTGGGAGATGAGAATGGGGGTAAGTTAAAATGCCACAAATTTCCCTGTTCTGACCAAGATTCAATTGTTTTTCTTGAGCAAGCACTGGTTGTTGCAAGCCCTTGGTTCATCTTCAGTGTTCCCTACAATTTATACTGACAGCTGTTCCCAGTTTTTTTAAGTGCCTATTTTGAAAATTCAATTTTAGAGTTTCTTATCCCGAGCTTTCTTAAAGACTATGCTTTTCTTTTTCAATTCCTAACTTTTAAAACATAATTTAAATTAGTTTAGAAGCAATTAGGCCTTTCTTAGTTGATGGCTTCTGAGAGGTCTATAGATATTTTTTAAAAAAGCATATAAAGGCTGGGCCTGGTGACTCATGCCTGTAATCCCAGAACTTTGAAAGGCCGAGGCAGGAGGATCATGAGTTCAGGAGATCGAGATCATCCTGGCAACCACGGTGAAACCCCATCTCTACTAAAAATACAAAAATTAGCTGGGCATGGTGGTGCGCACCTGTAGTCCCAGCTACTCAGAAGGCTGAGGCAGGAGACTCTCTTGAACCCGGTAGGCAGAGGTTGCAGTGAGCCCAGATTGCACCACTACATTCCATCCTGGGCGACAGAGTAAGACTCCATCTCAAAAAACAAACAAAGAAACAAAAAGCATATTAAATGTTAATGGACTATATTTAAACTAAGCTGATCTAAAGCTCCCTCTCTTTTTTAAGTCCTTAAAATGAAATTTAATTTTCACTCGTGAAACATTTGTGTGTAGTATTTTTAAAGATCCAAGACTTCTATTCCTGTTAATTTATACCAAAAATTTTTAGAAAAAGAAAATTATAGTATTCTTCTTTGCCAGTTCTTTTTTTTTTTGCTTAATGTAACAATAAGATAGACACAAATATTAGCATATTAAAATAATTAAAAAGAACATGAGTATTATCTTTGCCATCACTGAAGCATAATACATGTAATAATGTGTATAGTATACACATGGATAAGAAACAACAACCAGAAAATATTAACAGAGAGGAGCCAGGCGTGAAGAATGAAGAGTAATAGACTAATCATACACTGAAACTCCTGGTTTAAGAGAGAGGAAACATTCAGCTGGCAGATACTGTAAGATGGATGATTTCTAATTTGACACTACTATGAATAAAAATGTTATTTTTCAAGTGTGGTTGATGTAAACATGTTTACTTATGAGTGGGAAGATAAGTAACTCTTGTAATAAAGAGATAATCAGATAGAATTATGATACTTGCAAGCACCCAGGCAATACTATTTTAAACAGAAAAAAATAACAAATTTATTGCATTAAAAAATCACTATAAAAAGTTAATACTTTTATTTCTGCTGTCAGGAGCAAAAAGAATGAATATGTATGACTAGGTACTATTGAATACCCTGTCTAAATGAATGTAGTAAATCATTTAAATGCTTCAGGGTTTTCTTTTTATTACCAAAATGTCATCTAGGTACATGGGCAATTTAATTATGTCAGCTCAAGCAGTGTGCATTTTTATATTATAAAAAGAATAATTTAGAGTGTATATTTTTATAAAATCACCTTTTTATTGTTAGGAAAAACAGCATGACAGCATGATTTTAGACTATTCTGTTCAAACTTGCTGTAAGTTGGTTAGATAGTAAAATATTACCTACATGATTAACACAAAACCTATAGGATTGTATTAATCACTATGTATCAGAAAATAAAAGAAAATGTAAAATTATTTATGCCAACAGAATTATATAATACTAAACACATACACCAATAAGATCTTATTAAGGTCCCAATGGGAGTAGAATTGAAGTAGAGCATTTAACAAAAATATATTACTTCCTACAAGCTGTATTTTTAAAATGTTTTTCTAAGAGAGTCTCCTTGGGAAAGAGCATTAAATAAGTACTCGTACTTAAAAAATGCTGTGTATAAGGATATAAACACTGTATCCTGGGAGAACTTCCCAAAGTATAAAAATTATTGTGATGTCTTACTGCGGGAGAAAAGGCTCACTTAAGTTTACGAGCTAAGAAAGCAAGAAAACGAAAGTGAATTGCCTAGGAAGCTGGGCTTCAAACACTTGAAATATTTTTGTTGTTGTTTTTGAGATGGAGTTTTGCTCTTGTTACCCAGGCTGGAGTGCAATGGCGCGATCTCGGCTCACCTCAACCTCCGACATGAAATATTTTTAAGGAGGAAACATGTTTGCTCTTTTTGAATTTCCAATTTTCCCAGTTGGTAAGCTACATGAGCACAAGGTACGTATCTTCTTATGATTTCATCAAAAACTTCCAGAAGGGTGCCTTGACTATAATCAATGCAAATAATATTGTTAAGCAAATGCTAGGAAATGCAGTAGTAGAGGATGCTTTAACAGTCAGTCTGAGTCTAAATGCAAATAGAAAGGGGTAGAGCATGATGTTCAATGTTTTTCTGCCAAACTCACCTGTCAGGTGTGTCACTCTTTCCTGGGGTCACAGAGAGGGAATGAGGTAGTACAGAAGGTAGACTGTTTGTCACATATATATTTTTTTATGGCTGGTAATTAAAAAAATATATCTTGTACAGAAATAGTATGAGTGTGGCTTTGAGTGAGTTTCTTAAATACCTCATGTTCTCGCTCATAAGTGGGAATTGAACAACGAGAATACATGGACACAGGGAGGGGAACATACACCTGGGCCTGTCAGGTGGTGGGGGGGAGGGGAGGAATAGCATTAGGAGAAATAATTAATGTAGATGATGGGTTGATGGGTGCAGCAAACCACCATGGCACGTATATACCTATGTATCAAACCTGCAGGTTCTGCACATGTATCCCAGAACTTAAAGTGCATATATATAAAATAAAGAGTATATATATAATAAAGAATATATATACATATATATGCTGAATTATTATTATATAATATATATATGTGAAATAGTATGAGTGAAGGATAAAACCTATCACACATATATATTTACTCTGTCAATATATCAGAATCCTATTAGAATGTTTCATCCTTTCTCATTCATTGGTTGTCATTACACAGGTACAACTGCTACAGTCCCACATTCATTTGAAAGATGAATTATCATAATTTTTTTATACTTACCTATTAGAAAATGTGAACTTTTGCTTGGAGTCCAGATCAAAGCAGTTGCATAGCAGGGCATATAACAAATCATAGTTTGTATCACCGTGAGACAGAAAGCATTTTACGGATGTCTGAGTGCCAGATTTTGATACTGTTTTACAGCAAATGTTTAACATAGAAGATTTCATATTTTTCATTTCTATTGTGATAACTACAGTTTAAATCAAAGAGTGTAAATATGACATTTATCTTTTTTTAAACAAACACTACTGATAATTGTTTCTTTTGTGCAAAGGAACACAAATCTTCTTGTCATTGAATTGTGTAAACCATCTTCCAGTCTGATGAGAGTCTATTATTAGCATATCTAATGCAGAAAGCATCTTACTTTAGTCAAAGAATTATAGAAACTTGGAATTGGAAGAATATTAAGGATCATTTCATCTAAATCCTGCATTTTACTAATGAGGTCCAGAAGTCCGGACAAGTCATTTGATTTTCACAAGATTAGTTCTAAATTCATGATAGAACTCCATTTTCCTTGCTCATTTGTTTACTGTCAGGGCTGTGGTTCAGACTCTTTTTTTCTCCGCATGGTTCCAAGATACATGAATTTGTTACTACAGTTGAGGCACGTGACACCAACTGTCAACATCATGGCTCAGTTCTCAGTTTCCATGGTCTATGAAGTGTGAGTATTTGCATAAAGCAAAAACTTCACTGTCCACCCTTTCATCCACTAATCAGTAAATCAATAGCAAATGAGCACCATAGTCAGGAACAGACTTTCAAAGTTTGGCAGTGATGTGTCCCTGTTCATCTCTTATCTAATGCTTTCACAGACAGCAGGTACGTAGTTGTGTTGCCTGTTTTACTCCAAATGATAAATCCCTGTGACATTTTACAAAAAAAAAAAAAAAAGTATAATCAAGGGATGGAATGGTCCAACAAAGAAAAAAGTGCAGTAAAGGAAAAAAAAATGAGAATGCTAGAAGGGAAATTGATTATGATTAGATTTGAAAATGCAATAGCAAAGCAATGCTAAGAGGAAACCTAGGTCTGTGTGAAATTATGGTGCAGACCACATAGAAGATGTACAATGAATAAAACAAAGGGACATCTCTTTACATCTTTTATTTTATTCCTTCTAGGAACAAAAAAATAGTGTATGGACAGAATGGAGTGTTTATTTCTTGTGGTAGGTGGAATAGTGACTTTCCAAAATGTCAGTGTGCCAAGCTTTGGAACCTGTGAACATATTACTTTACCTGGCAGAAGAGACTTCGCAGATGTAATTTAATTACAAGCCTTGAGTTGAACAGTACATCCTGGATTAACCAGCTGGGCCTAATGTAATCCCAAGGTCTTTATCAGAGGAAGACAGAAGGGTGGCAGTCAAAGAAAGCTTCAGGAGGTGAGCCCATGTTATCATATAGGCTCTTACAAATGTATAACCTTGCACAGCTAGCTCAGAGGAAATGTGACTATGGAAGAACGGTCAGAAGGACGCAATGTTATTGGCTTTGAGGATAAAGGAGTATGGTATAAGCCAAGGCATATCAGCAGGCTCTAGGAGCTGAAATAGGCCAAGAAACAGATTATTCTCTCCTAGAGCATCCATAAAGGAACCCAGCCCTGCACACACCTTGATTTTAACCCACAGAGACCTGTGCCAGACTTCTAACTCACAAAACTGTAAGATGATAAATTGGTATTGTTCTAAGCCACCACATTTTTGGTAATATGTTACTGCAGCAACATAAAACTAATATACTTGCTCTTTAAATTGCACATATTATCACTGACACTATTATTATATGGTGAAAATAACTTTGCAGAATCTAAATAGAATGTCGGTGAAGCTATAGAATGAATAGCTTACTAGGGGATGTTGACACTGCTGCCATTCCAGTCACAGTAACTTAGTGAGGGCAGACTTATTTACAGAAATGAGGCAAGTGTGTGTGAGAGGATGGAGATGCCCCAGAGGAAGTGACAGCAGAAAATCGCACTAAAGAAACTCTCAGACATATTTTATGACATTAAACGCTCCAGGAATGAGAAACATCAGCTACATATCTACTCTTAGGAAGAAAGAAGTTTGAGAATTCACCAAGACATGAAAACATTAGGAATAAGTTATGTGACAAGAAGGTAACACTATTCAAACTACTTGTGATAAGTCTTTTACAAAGAAATATAATATTTAATTATCCATATCTAATACTTTAAGTCACACTATTCCAAATAAATACTAGTTTAACTGCTTATTTCCCTATACATTTGTAATTGACAGTAAGAGAGTTTTAAAAAATTGTGACATTTTGCAAAAGTAATGGAGCAATCATATGTTCCATGACATAGTATGATTATTATTGATAATTATGGCAATTTGGCACAGTCCTAGCTTGAATGATCCTTTTGATGGTGCTGCATTACCCTTAGAAGATAGGGCTGCCTGTGTTTGATCATGTGAATACAACACAATTGTTTTTTCTGTTTTCTTCTTGATGGACATGTGGGTTGTTAATAGTGTTGCTGTGATCTTGCTTCTAACATATATTTTAGTGAATAAATGTGTACATTTTCTTCATATATACTAGAATGTGAATCGTCAGGATAGAAGATACATGAATTTTCAGATTTAGTACAAATTGTCAGGTAAAACCTTCCAAAGGGATTGTATTAACGTTTACATATTTAATAATTGTATTAGTCCATATTCACATTGCCGATAAAGACATACCTGAGACTTGCCTATTTACAAAAGAAAGAGGTTTATTGGACTTACAGTTCCACGTGGCTGGGGAGGCTTCACAATCATGGTGAAGGTGAAAGGCACATCTTACACAGTGGCAGACAAGAGAATAGAGACTGTGCCTGGAACCTCCCCTTTTAAAATTCATCAGGTCTCACGAGACTTATCTCACTATCATGAGAACAGAATAGCACAGGAAAGACCTGCCCCCAATTAATCAATTACCTTGCACTGGGTTCCTCCACAACACATGGAAATTCGAGATGAGATTTGGATGGGGACACAGCCTAACCATATCAATATTATAAAATATTATAATATTATTATATCAATATTATAAAAATATACTGACATATATTATAACTCTATATTAACATATAAACTTGTATTTATATAAGTTGACAGTAATTCACCTTAATTCTAAAATTTGGCATTGTTAGTCATTTTTTTTTACCATTTAGTTGAATATATAGGAGTATTTATCATTGCAGTTTAAATGGTTAGGCAAAATAAGCTTAGTAAACATGCATTACTAAGTAAATGCTGTATACATTACCAAGTAAATGCTGTATACTTAGCAGAGCTTCATATTGTTTTTAGAGGCAGATCCTGAGATCTCAAACATTTAAGGAAATATGAAGATGGGAGATCATTATTCTTACATGGGGAAATAGGAGACATTTTTTAAAAGATAGGGAATGAGGTGGGGTTTCAGAGTCAGGTAGAATTTTAACAGGCAGATAAGAAACCAGCAATTTCAGAAGAGGGAGTACCTTGAGTATAGTCAGAAGGTGATAAAGCTATTTATAGGAGCGAAAAGAAATGGATCTGACAAAGCTGTAAGGGGATGTGCATTTTAGGTTGTGTGTGAGTGTATGTGTGAGAGAGAATGTGTGTGTGCATATGAGTGCATGCGAGAGAGTGTGTGTGCATGTGTGTGTGTATCTGTGTGATGTGTATGTTTGGGTTGAGTGCTAAGTTATAAATCTAAGAGGACAATATATTACCAAGTCCTAAAACATAGTAAACATGCTTTGGAATGAATGCAAAAAGTACATTGAGGTATGGGAAGAAAATATTAGGTGTCTTGATCTAAACAGGACATTGAATGTTACTAGTGTTTAATATTTGTTTTAGCCGGAGGCGTTCTCCATCTTTCATAAGTCAATTCGAGCACTCAAGGTTTCCTGAGGGAAGGATGAGAGTCACATGAGGAGGAGGAATTGTCAGTGGCCCTCGGATTTCTGGTTTTGTTTCTGGTTAGCATCATAAATTAATAAAGATGTTCATGGTTAAAGTTAATTTATAGATTTTATCTAATTTTAACTGAATTAATGTTTCAGTTAAAAACATTAATTTTTAACTGAAAATTTAAAAAAGGCACATGTTGAAAATTATCACTGTAAAGAAATGAAAGATGGAAAATATTGCCAATCATGAAAATTAAGATGAACAGAAAGACAAGGGTATACAGTTACCCTTTCACACCTAGGAGCTGCTTTTTTCAGATATTTATGACATATGTCAATTATCAGCTACTCGCCTTTGTAACTAAATGAGTAATATATAAAAATGTATCATCTAGATTATTAAAAATGAGTTACTTTCTCTGTTTTTAACAGTTAAACTTGCCCTGCTTTTTGTTCTGTGAGAGATTAGCTAAAAATACTATGTCATCATGACCAGCTTATCTTAAAATTAAGCTTCTTAAGTCTGAAGACAAATATTTTTGGGTTTTGGTGCATTTAATCATGGGATACTTAATCCAAAACTTTTTAATGTTTACTAAAGTAAATAACCAATGTTTAGGAGCCTCAATTTACTACTTTTAAAAACACACTATTGAGGAAAAGGAATTCTTTCTGTGAGAAAAATGGCTGAAGTGTGAAATGATAATCAGCAAACAAAATTACAACAAATTAAGTGAAATTGTTGTGAGTATATTTTTACTAGGAGACATTGAGAATATGGTTGAATATTTGAAAAATCAAAGATCAGAATGGGAAGACTAGTTAAACTGAATGAAAGCACATGTATAAATGTGTGTGCATGTATGTGTATACATATATGTATGTATGCTTTCATTCAATATGTTGTTATTCAGTGTGCATACACACACACACACACACATATATATACATGCACACATATACACACACACATAAATTGTAGCTTCCTCATTCCTTTAAATGACTGAAAATCATGTTCATGATTCACATAACAAATTTGGTTTTGCTGAGTATTTATGGTATTTTTAACTTTTTACTACCTGTATTAGGAATAGGTATTATAGTTATTCTACATTGAAATATCTGTGACTGGCAAATTTGTCTAATCAAGCAAAGTGTTAGCAAGTCTTTGATTGTCAGATATTTGCTATGTACTGTGATGTTACCTTTATGAATAAGAAAGTGATACTTCACTCCCTACTGGCTAGATCTCTCTGTTATTCAGTTATATTTTGTATTCAGGCAGGAAGCTAAGGTTACTTATTAGCTACTTAAATTTCAGCATGTGGCACATTGAGCAGATACATTGAGAAAGAGAAGGGAAGTGAAACTTGATGCTGAAAATGACATTTGGAAAATACAGCCCTGGTGGGGACTTCATTAGGTGGCTTGAGCTAAGAGTAAAATGGGCCATTTAAGGTTTGACTTTGAAAAGTTAGTTGAGTTTATGGTTGCTTTAGCAAGGGTGAGATGGTGCTTTTGGAAAAGTAGGGTAGGTATGGCTGGGCGCGGTGGCTCAAGCCTGTAATCCCAGCACTTTGGGAGGCCTAGGCGGGTGGATCACGAGGTCAAGAGATCGAGACCATCCTGGTCAACATGGTGAAACTCCATCTCTGCTAAAAACACAAACAAAATATTAGCTGGGCATGGTGGTGCATGCCTGTAATCCCAGCTACTCAGGAGGCTGAGGCAGGAGAATTGCCTGAACCCAGGAGGCGGAGGTTGCGGTGAGCCAAGATCGCGCCATTGCACTCCAGCCTGGGTAACATGAGTGAAATTCCGCCTCAAAAAAAAAAAAAAAAAAAAAGTAGGGTAGGTATGTTTCTACGGTCTTAATGAATACAGAGAAGTCAATGGAAAGTTTACCAAACAGATACATGGCTTGATGCCTTTGTAAGTGGCCTTGTGTGGCTTACGTTCATGACACAATACAGGTAGGCCTGGAGGTGCAGGTGGGGCAAAGAGCACTAAAAGGGCATTATAAGAGATACTAACAGCACATGAAAAGAGGGATTTCTAGTTTAATTGAAGTCTCATGTCAAAAATGATACAAAATTTTAGTAATATTTTTGAACTGTTATTTTTTTTCAGCAAGGTCTTCAAAATAACTAAGTTCTACATGAGTTAGAGATGAAGTTGTATCCTTGAATTGTTAGTGCTGTGTTTTATTTATTTATTTATTTTTATTTTACTACTTACATTTCTATCTCTCTTTTTTTAACCATTTTTCTAAATTTAATTTTTACTTATTTTGTTTATTTTATTTTATGAAGACAGAGTCTGTCTCTGTCACCCAGGCTGGAGTGCAGTGGCACAATCTTGGCTAATGCAACCTCCACCTCCCAAGTTCAAGCAATTTTCATGCCTCAGCCTCCCTAGTAGCTGGGATTACAGGCATGTACCACCATGTCCAGCTAATATTTTGTTTGTGTTTTTAGCAGAGATGGAGTTTCTCCATGTTGGCCAGGCTGGTCTTGAACTCCTGATCTCTTCTCATCCGCCCACCTCTGTCTCCCAAACTGTTGAAATTACAGGCATGAGCCACTGTGCCTGGCCAATTTTTACTTATTTAAAAATTTTGTTAGTGCCATGTTTAGAAAGGCTGTGGCAATGTGGCTACCCAAAGTCCTCTTATATTGCACTCAGATGGAAAGGAAGAAAGCAGGTGTTGTATTTGGGTTCATTTATGAAGTTTTACTCTCTGTACTTTTTCTGTGCCATTATAATTTGTTTTATATCATGACTATTACCAAACATGTGTTTGCAATAGTGAGGTGGGATTTTGCCAAGTATGTCCAAACATTCTTAAGTACACCACTGATATACACATATATTTATACATTCACATCCTATATAATATGAATCATCATAGAAAGCGTATTGTACACTAACTTATTCCTTTTTGTTATATCTTAAAATTTTTAACAAAGCTGCTTTCTAAGTACACTGTATGGTTGCCAGAGAATTCCTTGGTTGACTATTTGATAGCTTTGAGTTAAATGCTAAGCTGTGAATGCAGTAAGTGGTAAATTGACTTGTTATTCCCAGATGGAGTTTTGCAATTGAGGTTGTTTAGTTCCGTTCTTCTCTATGAAATAATATAATTGAATTGATTCCTAAAGAGCTTATATAGAGAGCTTCAAGTGTCATCCCTTCCACTGTAAGACTGAATAAGCAGCTGTCATCGGTTACCTGTATAAGCAAGTCTGTAGGACGAGCTTGAATGAGTTAGCATCCTTATGCATTGTTCAAGTCAATAGGGATCTTGTCATCACAATCAGATCAATCTTTTTTCTACTCTTTAGTTCATGATAGCCTTTGTAATTAGTGCATATAGCATATAATATTTTGGCTGCCAGAGTTAGAGCATCAGTTTGAATTTGGTTTAGATTTACTAAAACTCCACTGAAGCACATGGAAATAAATTTAACATTGGTTAGATTCAATTTCAAGAAGGATGTAAATGCATCCTCAGATTAAAACTTTATTGTGAGGACTATTGCCTTTCTCCTTGCCATGCCAAATGAAACTTAATGAAGAACAGGATGATAATCCACAGGCCTCAGGAAGCTTTGTTTTCACATAGTAAATTCCTAATCAGACAGAGAGAATATCTCAATGGGTAAAATTAAATAAAATTAGTACAGCTGCTTGTACATTTGTTCTTCACTAACGGTTGCTTCATGCTTATTTTTCAAAACATCAGTGACTATATGATATATTTTATTTATATTACATGCCCCTTCTTCTCAGTTATTTTATTTATTATTTATTTTTTATTTTACTTTACATTCTGGGGTACATATGCAGGTCATGCAGGGTCGTTACATAGGCTCATATTATATCCGGCATTTCTCCCCATGTTATTCTGCCCCATTATCCGGACCCCATGCTGTCTCTTCACTAGCCCCACCCCCACAACTACCCCCAGTGTGTGATGCTACTATCCCTGAATCCACATGTTCTCATTGTTCACCACCCGCCTATGAGTAAGAACATGCAGTGTTTGGTTTTCTGTTCTTGTGTCAATTTGCTGAGAAAGATTCATCCAAGTCCTACAAAGGACACAATCTCATCACTTTTTATGGCTGCATAGTATTCCATGGTGTGTATGTAAGACATTTTCTTTGTCCAGGCTATCATTGATGGGCATTTGGGTTGGTTCCAGGTCTTTGCTATTGTAAACAGTGCTGCAGTTAACATACATGTACATGTGTCTTTATAGTAAAATGATTTATAGTTCTTTGGGTATATACCCAGTAATGGGATTGCTGGGTCAAATGGAATTTCTGTTTCTAGATCCTTGAGAAATCGCCACACTGTCATCCACAATGGTTGAACTTATTTACACTCCCACCAACTGTGTAAGAGTGTTCCTATTTCTCCACATCCTCTCCAGCATCTGTTGTCTCCTGATTTTTTAATGATTGCCATTCTAACTGGGATAAGATGGTATCCCAATGTGGTTTTGATTTGCCTTTCTCTAACGACCAGTGATGATGAGCATTTTTTCATATGTTTGTTGGCCTCATATGTGTCTTCCTTTGAAAAGTGTCTGTTCATATTCTTTGCCCACTTTTCAATGGGGCTGTTTTTTTCCTGCGTATCTGTTTTAGTTCTTTGCAAATTTTGGATATCAGCCCTTTGTCAGATGAGTAGATTGCAAAGATTTTTTCCATTCTGTTGGTTGCTGATGAGCTCTAATGATGGTTTCTTTTGCTGTACAGCAGCTCTGAATTTTAATTAGATCCCATTTGTCTATCTTCACTTTTGTTGCTATTGCCTTTGGTGTTTTAGTCATGAAGTCCTTGCCTATGCCTATGACTTGAATGGTTTTGCCTATGTTTTCCTCTAGTGTTTTTATGGTGTTAGGTTTTATGTTTAAATCGTTAATCCATGTGGAGTTAATTTTAGTGTAAGGTATCAGGAAAGGGTCCAGTGTCTGCTTTCTGCACATTGCTAGCCAGTTTTCTCAACACCATTTATTAAACATGGAATGCTTTCCCCATTGCTTGTTTTTGTCAGGTTTGTCAGAGATCAGATGGTTGTGGATGTGTGGTGTATCTTCTGGGGTCTCTGTTCTGTTCCATTGGCCTATGTCTCTGTTTTGGTACCAGTACCATGCTGTTTTGATTATTGTAGCCTTGTAGTATAGTTTGAAGTCCGGTAGTGTGATGCCTCCAGCTTTGGTCTTTTTGCTTAAATTGATCTGGCTATGCGGGATCTCTTGTGATTCCATATGAAGTTTAAAGTGTTTTTTTCCAGTTTTGTGAAGAAGGTCATTGGTAGCTTGATGGGGATAGCAATTAATCTATAAATAATGTTGGGCAGTATGGTCATTTTCATGATATTTATTCTTCCTAACCATGAGCATGGAATGTTTCTCTATCTGTTTGTGTCCTCTCTTATTTCATTGAGCAGTGGTTTGTAGTTCTCCTTGAAGATGCCCTTTACATCCTTTGTTAATTGTATTCCTGGGTATTTTATTCTCTTTGTAGCCATTGTGAATGGGAGCTCACTCTTGATATGGCTCTCTGTTTGTCTGTTATTGGTATATAGGAATGCTTGTGATTTCTGCACATTGATTTTCTATCCTGAGACTTTGCTGAAGTTGCTTATCATGATTTTGGGCTGAGACAATGGGGTCTTCTAAATATAAAATCAGATCATCTGCAAATAGTGACAGTTTGACTTCCTCCTTTCCTCATTGAATACCTTTTATTTCTTTTACTTGCCTGATTGCTCTGGCTAGAACTTCCAATAATATATTGAATAGGAGTGGTGAGAGAGGGCATCCTTGTCTAGTGCCTGATTTCAAAGGGAATTCTTCCAGTTCTTGCCCATTTAATATAATATTGGCTGTAGTTTTGTCATAAATAGCTTTTATCATTTTATGATACATTCTATCCATACCTAGTTTATTGAGAGTTTTTAGCATGAAGGGCTGTTGAGATTTGTCAAAGGCCTTCTCTGCATCTATTGAGATAATCATGTGGTTTTTGTCTTTGATTCTGTTTATGTGATGGATCATGTTTATGGACTTGCATATGTTGAACCAGCCTTGCATCCCTGGTATGAAACCTACTTGATCATGATGAATAAGTTTTTTGATGTGCTGTTGCATTCAGTTTGCCAGTATTTTATTGAAGATTTTTGTATCAATGTTCATCATGGATATTGGCCTGAAGTTTTGGGTTTTTTTGGTATTGTTTTTTTGTTTTTTTAAGATGGGTTTTCACCATGTTTGTCAGGCTAGTCTTGAACTCCTGACCTCAGGTGATCTGCCCACCTTTGTCTCCAAAGTGCTTGGATTACAGGCGTGAGCCACTGTGCCCAGCCGAAGTTTTGTTTTTTAGTTGAGTCTCTGCCTGGTTTTGGTATCAGGATGATGTTGGTCTCATAGAATGAGTTAAGGAGGATTCCCTCTTTTTGTATTGTTTGATATAGTTTCAGAAGGAATGGAACAAGCTCCTCTATGTACGTCTTGTAGAATTCGGCTGTGAATCCATCTGGACCTGGACTTTTTTTGGTTGGTAGGCTATTGATTGCTGCCTCAACTTCAGCCCTTGTTATTGGTCTATTCAGGGCTTCAACTTCCTTCTGGGTTAGTCTTGGTAGAGTACAAGTGTCTGGAAATTTATCCATTTCTTCCTGGTTTATTGGTTTATGTTTGTAGAGCTGTTTGTAGTAATTTCTGTTGGATCAGTGATGATATCCCCTTTATTTTTTTATTGCATCTATTTGATTCTTCTCTCTTTTCTTTTTTTTAGTATGGCTAGTGCTCTGTCTATTTTGTTAATCTTTCCAAAAACCAGCTAATTGGTTTTAAAATCAAGCTACTGATTTTTTGAAGGGTTTTTGTGTCTCTATCTCTTTCAGTTTGGCTCTGATCTTAGTTATTTCTTGTCTTCTGACAGTTTTTGAGTTTTTATTTTTAAACCTTCCTCCTCTAGCTCTTTCAATTTTGATGATAGGGTGTCAATTTTAGATCTTTCCTTTTTTCTCATGTGGGCATTTATTGCTATAAATTTCCCTCTTGACACTGCTTTAAAGTTGTCCAAGAGGTTCTGGTAAGCTATGTCTTCATTCTGATTAGTTTTGAAGAACATCTTTATTTCTGCCTTCATTTCATTGTTTACCCAGTTGATACTCAGAAGCAAGTTGTTCAGTTCCCAAAAGGTTGTGCAAATTTGAATGTGTTTCTTTATCCTGAATTCTAGTCTGATTGTGCTGTGGTCTGATAAACTGTTTGTTATGATTTCCATTCTTTTACGTTTGCTGAGGAGTGCTTTGCTTCCAATGATGTGGTCAATTTTAGAGTAAATGCGATGTGATGCTGAGAAAAATGTATATTCTGTGGATTTGGGGTGGAGGGTTCTGTATATGTCTATTAGATCTGCTTGGTCCAGCTCTGAATTCAAGTCCTGGATGTCCTTTTAAATTTTCTGTCTCGTTGATCTGTCTAACATTGACAGTGGAGTGTTGAAGTCTCCCACTACTATGTTTTGGGTTTCTAAATCTTGGTTTAGGTTGTTAAGAACTTGCTTTATGTATTTGGGTGCTCCTGTGTTGGGTGTGTATATATTTAAGATAGTTAGCTCTTCTTGTTGGATCGATGCTTTTACCATTATGTAATGCTCTTCTTTGTCTCTTTTCATCTTTGTTGGTTTAAAGTCCGTTTTATCAGAGACTAGGATTGCAATCCCTGCTTTTTTTTNTTTTTTGTTCTCCATTTGCTTGGTAAATCTTCTTCCATCTCTTTATTTTGAGGCTATGTGTGTCTTTGTATGTGAGATGGATTTTCTCAATATGGCACACCGATGGGTCTTGACTTTTTATCCACTTTGCCAGTTTGTGTCTTTTGATTGTGGCATTTAGGTCATTTACATTCAATGTTAATATTGTTATGTGTGAATTTGATCCTGTCATTTTGTTACTGGCTGGTTTTCTTGCCCATTAGTTGACTCATTTTCTTCATTGCATTTTTGGTCTTTGCCAACTGGTTTGCTTTTGCAGTGGCTTGTGCTTGTTCCTTTCCATGCTTAGTGTTTCTTTCAGGAGTGCTATGAGATTCTGCTTTGAAATTTCTTTTCTTTAAGGCTGTTGAATATTGGCCCCATTCTCTTCTGGCTTGTAGGTTTTGTGCAGAGAGATCTGCCGTAAGTCTGATTAGCTTTTCTCTGTGTGTGACCTGACCTTTATCTCTGGCTGCCCTTAGCATTTTTTTCTTCATTTCAACACTGGATAATCTGACGATTATGTGACTTGGGGTTGCTCTTCTTCAGGAATATCTTTGTGGAGTTCTCTGTATTTCTTGGATTTGAATGTTGGACTGCCTTGCGAGGCTTGGGAAGTTCTCCTGGATAATATGTTGGAATGTGTTTTCTGGCTTGGATTCTTTCTCCCCATCATATTCAGGTACACCAATCAAGCGTAGATATTGTCTTTTCACATAACCCCATATTTCTTGGAAGCTGTATTCATTTCTTTTCACTCTTTTTTCTCTTGTCTTGCCTTGTCTTTTTATTTCATTGAGTTGATCTTCAATCTCTGATATCCTTTCTTCTACTTCATCAATTTAGCAACTAAAACTGTTGTTTGCTTCACATAGTTCTAGTGTTGTTTTTCAACTCCATCAAGTCATTTATTTTCTTCTCCAAGCTGGTTATTCTAGTTAGCATTTCTTCTAACCTTTTTTCAAGGTTTTTGTTTTCTTTGCATTGAATTAGAGTGTGTTCCTTTAGGTCAGAAAAGTTTGTTATTGTCCACCTTCTGAAGCCTGTTTCTGTCAATTCATCACACTCTTTCTAGGTCATGTTTTGTTCCCATGTTGTTGAGGAATTGTGATTCCTTGAAAGAGAAGAGGTGTTCTGGTCTTTGATGGTTTCGTCTTTTTTGCACTGCTATTTTCCCATCTTCATGGATTTACCTGGCTGTGATCTCAGGGAGCTGCTTGATGAGGTTGATGTCTGCCTGATGAGGCACTGCTAGGTTTCTAGGGACTCCTTCAGGTTACTAGGTATGCTCCCTGTGCCTTTTTTGTTTACACTGGGAGGTTAGACCTGCCTCTTCTGCTGACCTAGAGGCACTGCTGGGTGGTCAACAACATTGACCACCATTTGTACATAGGCTTCCTGTGTTTTTTTCTTAAAACATGAAGCCTAGTCCCACCCCTTTAATGGTGGTTGTGTCTTTTCCTCCTCAGGGATGGATCATTCAGGATTCAGCCCAGAGTTAGGCACTGCCTATGTAACCTGCTAGAGTTAGTGCTTCAGCCCTCTGGGTTTGTGGGGAAGGGTAGGGACCTGCCCAGCTTCACTGTCTGTCTCCCCACTTTCAGCTCCCTCTTTCTCCAGGCAGGGGGAAGGGGTGATAGCTCGGTATGCAGTCTCTCCTGGCTGGCTTATGGGCTTATGTGTTTGCTTAGATCTGTGTGCCAATCTGGGACACCATCCTGGATTATTATTCAACTCTGCACTTGTAATTCCCTGCTCTTGACTGGCAAAGATTCCCTGTTCTGTGTATTGCTGAGGCTTTGGGGGAAGCACTATATCTGGACCTGAGTGCCAGAGGGGGAGCCTCTGACTCACTGGTCAGATGCACTTTCTGGGTGAAGTGGCACCCCTCCCCACCTCAGTTTGCCCTGCCTGGGCTTTGCTCACCATCCGACCAGAACCATTGAAATGCACCTGGTACGTCTGTTGGAGCTAGGAGATCTCTTGATTTCTGCATCTCTCTCACTGGGTGTTGTGCACTGGAGTTGTGTCTATTTGGCCACCTTGACTCTCCCTCAGTTATTTTTGAGAGGCATATGCATATTGTATTTTGTTAGCTCACTTCTAAGAACACAGTTGTTCTGAAGCCAATGTTACTGTTTCAATTTAGTACTGGCATTATTCTCTATGTCCAAATTTGGCCCAGGTGAGCAAGCAGATTTTTTGTTTATATGCCAATTTATGTTCAAAATCCAAATTATGTATCTGAACATAAAGGCATTGTATATTTATATGTGTGT
>NW_016107693.1:1884674-1892830 GCF_001604975.1 Cebus imitator | reverse complement strand
TAAACAGGGTCTCACTCAGTCACCTAGGCTGGGGTGCAGTGGCACAATCATAGCTCACCAAAGCCTTGACTTCCTGGGCTCAGGGGATCCTCTCACCTTGCCCTCCTTAGTAGGTAGGACTAAGGGGGCTGCCACCATACTTGGCTATTTTTGTACAAATAGGAGCAAGGCTGGTCTCAAACTCTTGTGCTCAAGCAATCCACCCACCTCAGCTTCCCAAAGTCCTGAGATTACAGGCATGAGCCACTGTGCCCAGCTGGTTTTGGTCTATCTTTCCAGATACTTAGAGAATATCTTTCACCTAATATATAAACAGTATATGTTTTTTGAAAGACTAGTTTCCTGAAATATGGATTCATTTATTCCCTTTTATAATATTTGAAATGCTTCAATCAATTTTTTATATCCTCAATTCTTTTTTTTAATTTTTATTTTTTATTCTATTTTTTTCCATGTGTTAATGTGGTATGGGTGGTATTTGGTTACATGAGTAACTTCTTTAGCGGTGATCTGTGAGATTTTGGTGCATCCATCACCTGGACAGTATACACTGTGACATATTTATATTATTGTATCCCTCGAGCCCCTCCCATTCATCCCTCCAACTCCCCAGAGTTCACTGTGTCATTCTTATGCCCTTTTATCCTAATGGCTTAGCTCCCACATATCAATGAAAACATAAGATATTTGGTTTTCCATTCCTGAGTTACTTCACTTAGGATAATAGTCTCCAGTCTCATTCAGGTCACAAAAGCTGTTAATACATTTCTTTTTATGGCTGAGTAGTATTCCATCATATATATATACCAGTTTCTTTATCCAATTCTTAATTGATGGTCATTTGGGTTGGTTCTGTGATTTTGCAATTGTGAATTGTGCTGCTATAGACAGGCATGTGCAAGTATCTTTTTTGAATAATGATCTTTTCCTCTGGATAGATACCCAGTAGTGGGATTACTGGATCAAATGGTAGTTCTACTTTTAGTTCTTTAAGGAATCTCCACATTGTTTTCCATAGTGTCTGTACTAGGTTATATTTCTACCAGCAGTGTAGAAGTATTCCCTGTTCACCACATCCACACCAACATCTACTGTTTTTTTGATTTTCTGATTATGGCTATTCTTGCAGGAGTAAGGTTTTGATTTGCATTTCCCTCATCAAAAGTGATGCTGAGCATTTTGTTCATATGCTTGTTGGTCATTTATACATCTTCTTTTGAGAATTGTTTATTCATGTCATTAGCCCACTCTTTGATGGGATTGCTTGTTTTTTTTCTTAAGGATTTGTTTGAGTTCAATGTAGATTCTGGATATTAGTCATTTGTCAGATGTATAGATTGTGAAGATTTTCTTCCACTTGGTGGGTTGTCTGTTTACTCTGCTGACTGTTCCTTTTGCCATGCAAAAGCTCTTTAGTTTAATTACATCTTTGATATTTATTTGTTTTTATTGCATTTGCTTTTGGGTTCTTGGTCATGAAATCCTTTCATAAGCCAGTGTCTAGAAGAATGTTTCCAATGTTATCTTCCAGGATTTTTATAGTTTCAGGTCTTGTGTTTCAATCTTTCTTGAGTTGATTTTTGCATATGTTGAGAGATGAGAATCCAGTTTCGTTCTCTACATGTGCCTAGCCAATTATCCCAGCACCATTTGTTGAAAAGGATGTCCTTTCCCCACTTTATAATTTTGTTTGCTTTGTTGAAGATCAGTTGGCTCTAAGTATGTGGATTTATTTCTAGGTTCTGTATTCTGTTCCATTGGTCTATGTCCCTATTTTTATACCAGTACCATGCTGTTTTGGTGACTATGGCCTTATAGTAAATTCAGAAATCAGGTAGTATGATGCCTCCAGATTTGTTCTTTTTGCTTAGTCTTGCTTTGGCTATGCAAGCTCTTTTGTGGTTCTATATGAATTTTAGAATTGTTATTTCTAACTGAAAATAATATTTTGATAGGGATTGAATTGAATTTGTAGATTGCTTTTGGCAATATGATCATTTTCACAATATTGATTCTACCCATCCATGAGCATGGGATGTGCTTCCATTTGTTTGTGTTGTCTTTGATTTCTCTCAGCAATGTTTTGTAGTTTTCCTTGTAGAGGTCTTTTGACTCATTTGTTAGGTGTATTCCAAAGGTTTTTTTTGTTTGTTTTTGCTAATATTGTAAAAGGGTTTGAGTTCTCCACTTGGTTGCTGTTGGTGTATAGAAGAGCTATTGATTTGTCTACATTAATTTTGTATCTGTAAACTGCTGAATTCTTTGATCAGTTCTAAGAGGTGGATAAATTCCCAGAAAAATACAACCCTCCTAGCTTAAATCAGGAAGAATTAGATACCCTGAACAGACCAATAACAAGCAGTGAGATTGAAATGGTAATTTTAAAATTACCAACAAAAAAAAAAAAATCCAGGACCAGATGAGTTCACAGCAGAATTCTAACAGACATTCTAAAAAGAATTGGCACCAATCCTTTTTACACTATTCCACAATATAAAGAAATGAGGACTCCTCCCTAATTCATTCTATGAAACCAGCACCACCCTAACACTAAAACCAAGAAAGGACACAGTCAAAAAGAGTACTATAGACCAATATTCTTGATGAACATAGATGCTAAAATCTTTAACAAAATACTAGCTAACAAAATCCAACAACATATGAATAAGTTAATCCATCATGATCAAGTGGGTTTCATACCAGGAATTCAAGGATGGTTTAACATATACAAGCTAATAAATGTAATACACCACATACACTGAATTAAAAGCAAAAATCACATTATCATCTCAATAGATGCCAAGAAAGCATTCAAAAAAATCCAGCATCCCTTTATGATTAAAACCCTCAGCAAAATTGGCATACAAGTGTCATATCTCAATGTCATAAGAGCCATCTATGACAAACCCACTGCTGAAATAATATTCAGTGGGGAAAAGTTGAAAGCATTCCCTCTGAGAGCTGGAACAAAACAAGGATGACCACTGTCACTGCTCCTCTTTGACATAGTACTGGAAGCTCTATCCTGAGATATCAGACAAAAGAAAGAAAGAAAGGGCATCTAAATAGGTAAAGAGGAAGTCAAACTGTCCCTGTTTGCTGACGATATGGTCATTTACTTTGAAAACCCTAAGGACTCCTTCAGAAAGCTTCAATCAATTTTAAACCAAAACAAATGTAGATTTTATGAGAGTGCTTCAGTGTGTGTTAGTGTGTGTGTGTGTGTGTGTGTGTAAGCACTTTGATCAGAAATTAAGGATGACTTCTTTCCAGAACCTACCTCCTTGTCGCACACACAGTGTACCATATTCCTTGTCTTTGCTTTTATTTTTTCAAAAATGTTTTATTTACTAACTACTGAAATTGCCTGAGTCCCTTATCCTATTGATGAACTTCTGTTTCTTTTTAAATATTTTTACTACCTCCGTTGCTGCTTTTTATCAGTTTTATACCACTGTTAAGTTGGCGTATAAAGTATAAAGTGAGGGGTCGGGCATGGTGGCTTATGCCTGTAATCCCAGCACTTTGGGAGGCTGAAGTGGGTGGATCATGAGATCAGGAGATTGAGACCATCCTGGCTAATGTGGTGAAATCCCGTCTGTACTAAAAAAAAAAAAAAAAAAAAAAAATGGCTGGCTGTGGCAGCTCATGCCTGTAGTCCCAGCAACTTGGGAGTATGAGGCAGGAGAATCACTTCAACCTGGGAGGCGGACGTTGCAGTGAGCTGAGATTGCTCCACTGCACATCAGCTTGGGCAACAGAGTGAGACACTCTCTCAAAAAAAAAAAAAAAAAAAAAAAAAAAAAAAAAGACAGAGAATAAAGTGAGAAAGGTAGGAGATGACAGGGAATTTTCAGTGTTCTTCTGAGTGTTTTCCTCTACATAAGCACAATGAATTATTTAAGGCAGTAATTAACAGGCATAGAAATTTTAATGCCTTGGTACTTATTGTTTGTTGATGAATTCCAGAAGTCAAAATACTCATGGTCTTTCATTCTTTAAAAATCAATGAAGAATAAGAACACTACAAATACTTTATTTCGTCTTATATCATGGTATAGAAGTGTAGATTATATATATATTTGGCAATTTTTGAAGTTTAGAAAAAAACTTATTGAATTTTGATGATTTTTTCAATAAAAATTTTACAAGTCTGATAAAGCCAGAAATGGAGATTGATTTTTTCAATTTTTTGTTAAATTTTTAAAAAACATTTATTTTAAGTTCAGAGGTATATGTAAAGGTTTGTTACAAAGATAAACTTGTGCCATGGGTGTTTGTTGTACAAATTATTTCATCACTTAAGTGTCAAGCCCTAGTGGATACTAGATATTTTTTTCTTATTCTTTCCCTCCTCCCACTTTCCGCCCTCTGATAGGCCCCAGTATGTGTTGGCTACCACTATGTGTCCATATGCTCTCATCATTAAGCTCCTATTTGTAAGTGAGAACATGTAGTATTTGGTTTTCTGCTCCTGTGTTAGTTTGCTAAGATAATGACCTACATGTTTCTAGAAAATGCTCTATCCATGTTTCTAGAAAAAACATAATGTTGTTCATTTTTACAGCTGCATAGTATTCCATGGTGTATATGTACCACATTTTCTTTATCCAGTCTATCATTGATGGGCATGCATGTTTCTTTGTGATAGAACGATTTATATTACTATGCATATGTAACCAGCAATGAGATTGCTGGGCAGAATAGTATTTCTGTCGTTAGGACTTTCAGGAATTGCCACACTGTCTTCCACAACGGTTAAAAAATAATTTACACTCCCACCAACAGTATATAAGTGCTCCTTTTTCTCCACAACCTCACCAGGATCTGTTATTTTTTGACTCTTCAGTAATAGCCATTCCTACTGGTATAAGATGGTATCTCATTGTGGTTTTGATTTCTATGTCTCTAATAATCAGTGATGTTCAGCTTTTTTCACATGATGGTTGACTATGCAGGACTTCTTTGCAAAGTGTCTGTTCATACCTATTCCCACTTGTATATTCAGTTTCTTTTTCTTGTAAATTTGCTTAAGTTCCTTATAGATACTGGTTATTAGCCTTTTGTCAGATGTATAGCCTGTGAAATTTCTCTCATTCAGTAGGTTTTTTGTTTGCTGTATCAATAGCTTCTTTTGCTGTGCTGAAGCTCTTTTGGTTAATTAGTTCCCATTTGTCAATTTTTGCTTTTGTTGCAATTGCTTTTTGCATCTTTGTCATGAAATCTTTGCCCATGCCCATGTCATGAATGATATTGCCTAGGTTGTCTTCCAAGGTTTTTATAGTTTTTGGGTTTGCATTTAAGTCTTTAATCCATCTTGAGTTGATTTTTGTATGTTGTGTAAGGAAAAGGTCCAGTTCCAGTTTTCTGCATATGGTTAGCCAATTATCTCAACACCATTTATTGAATAGGGAATCCTTTCACCATTGCTTGGTTTTGTCAGGTTTGTCAAAGATCAGATAGTTGTAGGTATATGGTCTTGTTTTGATCTGCTGGTCTATGTGTCTGTTCTTGTACTGACACCATGCTGTTTTGGTTACTATAGCTTTGTACTATAGTTCAAAGTTGGGTAGCATGATGCTTCCAGCTTTGTTCTTTCTGCTTAGGATTGCCTTGGCTTTTCAGGCTTGCTTTTTGTTCCATATGAATTTTAAAATAGTTTTTTCTAGTTCTTTGAAGAATATCAATGATAGTTTAATAGGCATAACATTAATCTATAAATTGCTTTGACACTATGACTGTTTTAATAATATTGATTCTTTCTATACATGAGCATGGAATGTTCTTTCATTTCTTTGTGTCATCTCTGAATTATTTGAATGGTATTTTGTAGTTCGCCTTGAAAAGATCTTTCACCTGCCAAGTTACCTGTATTTCTAGGTATTGTGCTTTTTTGTGTGTGGCGGTTGTGAATGGGAATTTGTTTCTGATTTGGCTGTCAGCTAGACTTTTGTTAGTTCATAGGAATGCTAGTGATTTTCGAACATTGATTCTGTATCCTGAGTCTTTGCTGACATTGTTTATCAGCCTAGGAAGCTTTTGGGCTGAAACCATGGAGTTTTCTATACATTGGATTATAACATCTGCAAACAGGAATACTTTGACTTTCCTTCTTCCTATTTAGATTCCTTTTATTTCTTTCACTTGCCTGATTGCCCTGTCCAGTAGTTACAATACCATTCTGAATAGAAGTGGCAAGAGAAGACATTGTTGTCTTGGGTCTATTTTCAAGAGGAATGCTTCCAACTTTTGAGCATTTTGTATGTTACAAGCTGTAGGTTTGTCATAGGTGGCTCTTATTATTTTGAACTATGTTCCTTCAGTCTCAGTTCATTGAGAGTTGTTAAAATGAATTAGTATTGAATTTTGTCAAAAGGCTTTTCTGCATCTGTTGAGATAGTCACGTGGTCTTGTCTTTAGCTCTGTTCATGTGTTGAATCACCTTTATTAATTTGTGTATGCTAAACCAAACTTGCACTCCAGGGATAATGCCTCCTTGATTATGGTGGGTAATCTTTTTGATGTGCTACTGGATTCAGTTTTCCAGTGTTTTGTTGAGGATCTTTGCATTCATTTTCATCAAGGATATTGGCCTAAAGATTTCTTCATTGTGTGTGTCTGCCAAGTTTTGGTATCAGAATGAAGCTGTCATCATAGAATAAGCTGGAAAGGAGTTCTTTCTCCTCAATTTTTTGGAATAGTTTCAGTAAGTACCAGATCTTTTTTGTACATCTGGTAAAATTCAGCTGTGAATTTATTTGGTCCTGGGCTTTTTATTTTTTATGGTAGGCTATTTATTAATGCCTCAATTAGAAAGCTTGCTATTGGTCTGTTCAGGGATTCAATTTTTCCCTGGTTCACTATTGGGAGTCTGTATGTGTCAAGGAATTTATGACTTTATTCTATATTTTCTAGTTTATGTGCATAGAGTTGCTTCTAATATTCTCTGATGATTGCTTATGTTTCTGTGTGGTTAATAGTAATATCTCCTGTGTCATTTCTGATTGTGTTTATTTGAATCTTTTCTCTTCCTTTTTATTGGTCTAGCTACCTATCTTTTTTTTTTTTTCAAAACTTCAGTTCATGGATTCTTTGATCTTTTGAATGATTTTTGACATCTCAATCTCCTTCAGTTCAGCTCCAATTTTGGTTACTTCTTGTCATCTGCTAGCTTTGGATTTGTTTGCCTTTGGTTACCTAGCACTTTTAGTTGTGATGTTAAGTTGTTAATTTGAGATCTTTCTAAGTTTTTCATGTAGGCATTTATGCTATGAATTACCCTTTTAACTGTGCCTTTGCTGTGTCCCAGAGATTCTGATACGTTGTTTGTTTTTTCTCATTAGTTTCAAAGGACTTCTTGATTTCTGCCTCTATTCCCTTATTTATCCAAAAGTTGTTAAGGAGAAGGTTATTCAATTTCCATGTAAGTGTATAATTTTGAGTGAATTTTCTCATTTTGATTTCTAATTTGATTGCACTGTGTTTTGGCATTTTCTGAGGAGTGCTTTACTTTCAAATATTTGATTGATTTTAGAGTATGTGCCATGATTTGAAGAAAAGAATATATATTCTGTTGTTTCCCGGTAGAGAGTTCTATAGATATTTATCAGGTTTATTTGATCAGGTGCTGAGTTCAGGTCCTGAATATCTTTGTTAAGTTTCTGTCTTTATGAACTGTCTAATATAATCAATGGGTGTATAAAAGTCTCCCAGTATTATTGTGTGGGAGTCTAAGTCGCCTTGAAGTTTTCTGACTTTCTTTATGAATCTGGGTACCCCTGTGTTGGATGGACATATATTTAGGATAGTTAGATCTTCATATTGAATTGAATCCTTTACTATTATTTAATGCCCTTCTTTGTCTTTTATAATCTGTGTTGGTTTATGTCATGTGGGGGTCACCATCTGCTGAGATCTGACCCTCAGGCCCAGGATTGCATGATGGGTGAATAGCATACACTGATATAGATCTTTTGCCTGTCAGTCCAACTAAGGAGCTCTGCTGTCTCAGTGTGCAGCATTGCCTCAATCAGCCAGTGAAGTTCATGTTTATTTAGTACAAATTAAATCACAAAGGTCACCAGTAAACACCACTAGAAGGTAATTAACAATGCCAACCCCTGAGTAGAAAGCAATCATGCACCTGCAGATGGCCA
>NW_016107693.1:1871029-1877464 GCF_001604975.1 Cebus imitator | reverse complement strand
CTCACCCTCTGCGCTTTCACTGGGAGCTGCAATCCTGAGCTGTTCCTAAACGGCCATCTTGGATCCACCTCCGGCCAGAAGTTTTTCTTAGGACCACATGAGTAAACAAGCGATTCAGATAAAGTCCCTTACTTTCCTGTATTATTTACCCTTGCTATTAGCTCAAAGAGGATTAGGCTGCCTTCAGCCATAAGTCTATCCTGAGGCTTTTTGAAACCCTTCCAGGCTTCTAGAAGGTTTGTGTCTGTATTACAATTTATCACACCATCCTGACTGAACCCCTACAGGTTTAAAGTCTGATTGATCAGAAACTAGGATTGCAACCCCTGCTTTATTCAATTTTCCATTTGCTTGTTAGATTTTTCTTGATCTGTTTATTTTCAGTCTATGTTTGTCACTGCAAGTGAGATGGGTCTCTTGAAGACAGCATATCAGTGGGTCTTGGTTCTTTATTCATCTTGCCATTCTGTGTCTTTTAATTGGGACATTTAGTCCATTTTAATTTAATGTGAGTGTTGATATGTGCATATTTAATCCTGTCAGCATGATGTTAGCTGGTTATTTTGCAGACTTGTTTATATGGTTAGTTTATAGTGTCACTGGTCTGTGTAGTGCAATGTGTTTTTGTAGTAGCAGGTCTTTCCTTTCCATATTTAGTGTTTCCTTCAGGAGCTCTTGTGAGACATATTTCTTGATAACAAATTTCCCCAGCATTTGCTTGTCTGAAAAGGATCTTATTTCTCCTTTGTTTAAGAAGCTTAACTTAGCTGTATATAAAATTCTGGGTTGGAAATTATTTTCTCTAAGAATGTTGAATATTGGCTCCCAATCTTTTCTCGCTTATAGGATGTTGGCTGAGAGGTTTACCATTAGTCTGTGGGGCTTCCCTTTGTAGGTGTAGGTTATATTTTCTTTATAGAATTCCAAATATTGGCAGCATTTTTCTTCAGTTTTATATACAAAATACAGAATTTTAATGAAACATTGAGAAACAGTGAATATTCATAAAAAGATTTATTACTGTTTTCTCTGTGCCGTATGTATAATTTGTTTTACCTTTATTTCCAGCAGCACATACCTACCCAAACATACCCTACTAAAAACTGTCTGAAAGAATAGTGCCTATGCTACTAGTTTATAAACCAGTCTTTCTTTCCCAATGTTTTTTACTCCCCCAAAGGTTGTTAATGATAATGCTCATTTCCAATGGAATAAAACTATAAAGTTGGCTTTATTTAATTGTAGCTTAAGCTTTGATCTGTTCATTGAGTTGTTGGGAAACACATATGCCTTATAAGGGAAAAATGGTAAAGCAGTAATTCATATTTTTGCATCCAGACTCAATTATATGCTAGAATAATAACATTAGACCAATCATCTAACTTTCCAAAACACAATATTCTCATTTGTAATATAATTTAAAATGACATCTACTTCAAAATATTTTATGAAATTTATGTCATAGTATCTACAACATTCCCTTCTATTGATACAATATCAGTTGAGTATTTATTTTAATCACTGAAAATAATTGTATAAAGGTAGATATTTGAAAAATTAGAGAAGATATGTAACAAAATGTTTGCTAGGGTTTCAATGTCTTGTTATGTAATAATGGGCACTTTAGGCCTCACTATACTTATCTGTAAATAGAGATATAATAAAACTCAATTAATGGAGCTATATTTAGCATTAAATGACATAATATGTATAAAACTTATCACAGGGATTGACATTCTGTAAGCATTCAATAAGTTAAACTATTATTTTGTTTTAGAAACTGTAGTTGTTAAACCTGTGCTCTCTGTCAGCCATCAGGTAAAAGCAATATTGAATATTCAGGAATGTTGTTGTGGTGACTATCAACATGATGGCTACTGTATTTATATATGTCATTATATTCCCTAGGATCAATTTTTTCTTCAGTATAAGATATCAGTATATAGAGGCTGCTGTAATGTCATGATAATTTGAGTAACCAAATAATATTTGAAAATGCATATTAATCTCATGAACACACATAAATCTCATCATTGCTCCTTAATAATAAAAAAGGGGTATATACTATATGATTGTTCTGAGAAGAGTTTGTTATGTTATCTTGAGTCATTCTACAATCACTGTAACTAGATTAACATCATTTTCCAACAACTTGCCAAGAGGGCTTATGATTCTACAATAACTTGATACTTAGGGACTTAAAAAAGTCCAAGTATATTTTAAATTAGCATGTCAAAGTGATGTGCTTGTGCTTGCCAAGTGCTTTGAAACAATTATTAATTTAAGTATTTTAAGTATTTTCTCTAAAATATAATTTATAATTTTGATTGGAAGAAAGAAATTGTTAATGAAAGATAAATACTAATATGCTCCTTTGCACTTGCCTGTGACATATCAATGATATAATTAAAATTACTAAATTGAATTGCTTTTAAAGGGGATAAAGATTTTAGCTGCTTTATCAACTGGAATTTTCCTAGGTTATTCTAAAATTCTTAATATGGTGAAATAATAAAAAAACAAGAATTTAGTATTCTCATTTGGATTTATGAAACTGTATTTTTATTCAGAATATAGAGGTATTGAAGAATTAAGATATGTTTCCTTTTGGCAGTGAAATGAAAATGGTGATAAAATTAGTTATCATTTAGATTCTTTATTGTTTTTTAAAAATACTGTTTTCTATTTTTGTAAAAGTTTAAGCATAAACTTTATGCACATATTGAAAAACTGATTTTAAGAAATGCCAATTAGAAATGATATCAATTGTCTGAAGAGCTAAATTATCACAATAATCATTTATTGTGAGAATAAATTTAGTCAGCATTTATCCTTATGTTGTGTATATGGAGATTAATTAGGGCACCTTTTAAAATCTTTCACCTAATTTCAAGACATTTTTAAAAAGAGCCTTATAACTTTTTAATTTCTAATTTTTTGAATAATTTGAAATTATGAAACTATATGATTTGATAAATCAATAAATTTAGCATGCAATATTTTTAATTTGGGAACAGGCGATATCCTCAATTAAACCAATCATGCATGAATAAGTAGGTATTACTTCTGAAGCACTTTATTTTATGCTATTAGATGTAGGCCATACTATTTTAGTTAATTTAATTGCACATAACAATTAACTGTAATATTGTTAGAGAAATATTATTATCCCAACAGTAATATTTTGTCCTAACTTTAGAGGTGAAAGAGTATTTGTCAGTCATATTTCTTGCAAAGAAATCATAAAAGCTATAAGAATATAGCAGATTTAAGGTAAGTGAGTGTCCAATTGCTGTTGCTATGTACAGTATATTACAACCCAAGCATGCTGAATCTACTTATGGAAAAGTTTATTTTATATCCTATATTTCATGTGTAAATGGTAATTTGTTGAGAAGCATTTGACCCCAGCATGGGGCTTTTCATATACCACTGAGGGGCCTGAATGACTAGAAAATTATAAACACCTAAAGGACTCTGGGCCTGGTAACACTTTGGCTCTGATTCCTATGGACCTCTGCTATTTGCAGTTGAGTGAAATGTAAACAATTATAAAGATGCAGTATTAAATCATGACTGCATGAAATTAACTCTGGTACATAATATGCTACTTTTATAATTTTGTAGCCTCCTGTTTCTAGTGAGCTCAAGTTTCTTGAGAATTTTCTTACAATACTGTGTGACACTAATCATCTCCACATGAGCAGTGTTTCTCTCCAGTAAATATCGCATAGCAGTAAAAGTGATCTTTCATGGTCCTCACATTTTTAGTCATATTTAATGCAATACTGTCAACCTTGAATAACATCATCAGACTCATACAAAGCATCACTGTTTATGCTGGAAGCGCATGCAAGAAGCAGAGAAAAGTCATATTACAAGAAAAAGTTGAAATGCTTGATATATACTATAAATTCAGGTCTGTTGCTGTAGCTAACTGCCATTTCAAGAAAAAATGAATCCAGCATGAGAATCATTGTAAAAAATAAGAAAAGAAAATTTATAAAGCCATCACTGCAGCTATGCCAGCATGTGTAAAAAGCTTGTAGTTTTTGCAAAATCCTGCTTTATTGCATATTAAAATTCAGCTTTAATGTTTCTATAAGAAAGGCATATCTATATCTCTAACACAATTCAAATAAAGTAAAGTTCTTATGTGACAACTTAAAGTGAAGTATCTAAAACTGAAGAATTTGATGCGAGCAAAAGATAGCTTGATACTTTTAGAAAGAGGCTTCCAAAATAAATCTCTTTTCTTTTAAAAATTAAAAAAAAAAAGAAAAGTATATGTCAAGCTAATGGAGAAGCAGTTTCTACTGACCAAGAAGTAGCAGATGAGTTTCCAGACACCATTAAAAATCATTAAGGAGAACGTATAGCTGCCTGAATAGGTATTTAATGTAGACAAAATCATCTTATTCTCAAAAAAAAAAAAAAAAAGTCATAAAGGATACAGTGAAAAAGAAAAGCAAGCACCAGGATTTAAGGCAGGGAGGAGGAATAAGTTAACTCTACTGTTTGGTAAAAATGCAGTCAGGTTTACAATTATGACTGCTCTTACCTCCAAAGCTGCTAACGCCTGAGTTTTGAAGGGAGAAGATAAATACCAACTGTCAGTCTTTTGGTTGTACCACAGAAGGCCTGGAAAATGAGAATCCTTTTTCTGGTTTAGTTTCACAGACGTTTTGTCACTGAAGTCAGGAAGTACTTGCCAGCAAAAGACTGTCTTTTGCTGTTTTAAATCAAAACAATTAAATTGTTTTGATATTGGACAATGCCCCTGCCCACCCAGAACCGCACGAGTTCAACACTGAAGGTGTTGATGTGGTCTTGTTCCTTCCAAACACCATGAAGTAATCAACCAAATTAAACCATTATTCATGATAATTTACAGAAATATTTTATCATAGATTTTTTTGGCCAAAAACGAGCATATGAAATGGTATCTCAGTGTTTTAAATTTCATTCCCCTGATTACAGTTATGTTTGTACATCATTGGTTTGTAAATCAGCTATGTGCATGCCTTCTAAGAGTTTTGACTGTTCTTGCAGGGGATTCTCCTTTTTCTCATAGATTTCCAGAAGCACATTATATACTCTAGATTTGAATCTTTTGTCAGTGATGCATTTTTTCAAACATTTAATTCCTCTAGCTATGGATTGCCTTTTTCATTGTTTCATGTTTGTCTTATGGTAAAGAGGCTTTTTAACATGCTTATTTAGAAGAACAAGTTCTCCTCTCTTAAAATGACATGTTTAGAAAACCTCATCTACTTATTATTATTATTGAAACAAGATGTCACTCTGTCACCAAGGCTAAAGTGCAGTGGCATGATTACAGCTCACTGCAACCTCCACTTCTCAAACAATCCTCCTGCTTTAGTTCCAGGTATTTGGAACTACAGGTGTGTACCACCACACCTGGCTAACTTTTTCTATTTTTTTTTTTTTTTTTTTTTGTAAAGATGAGATCTCACTATGTTGCCCAGGCTGGGATTGAACTTCTAGATTCAAGTAGTAGGCCTCCCAAATTGCTGAGGTTACAGGTGTGAGCCAACATGCCTGGCCTCATCCTGTTTTTGTATAATGAATTATTTTCCCCATGTTTTCTTCTGAGTAGGTATCATTTTGTTTTTTATATTTAGTACATTATTCCCAATATTTTGGTTCATGGTTAGAGGTAAAGTTCATATTTTTATTATTAATCCATCTTACCATTATTTATCTGTAAAGTCCTTTGTAATAAACTAATCTTCCCAACATGTTTGACAAATCATAGGGTTACTATTTTGTTTACATCGTCAATAACCTACTGCTTAAGATACTATCACCTTATAGTCATCTTAATGTCTTATAGATATTCACTACTTCCTCTTCTCCAAAGCCATTATTGTTATAAGTTGGTCTTTGATTTTCACATGAATGTTAAAGAGGGCTTATCAAATCTGTAAAAAGCTAGTTTGGATTCTAAATAAAGTGGCATTTAATTATAAATTGAATTGAAAAGAACTGATATCCTAAAAACATTTAATTTTTTTCCCAACAATAGCATATGTCTACATTTACTCAAACCTGTGTTACTGACTTTCAATAGTATCACAATTTCTCTGCGTATGTCTTACCATGCCTTGTCAAGGTGTGTTCTGTAGTTTCCTGTGGAATCCATTTGTAAGGTCTTTCCCTAAGTGTTATAGATTAAATATTTTTGTTTCCTCCTCCCCCAAATTTCCATGTTGAAACCTACCCCCAATCTAAGGACAGCTGGGTTTTTGGAGATGTATTAGGTCTTGAATGTGTAAAGCACATGAATGAGATTAGTGCCTTATAAAAGAGGCCCTAGAGAGATATTTGCCTCTTCCAGCAAATGAGTAAGAAGATGATCATCTGTGAGCCAGGAAGTGAGCCCCAACTTGAAGCTGAATATAAAGGTACCTT